>NC_135553.1:25604448-25629448 GCF_964340395.1 Glandiceps talaboti
TGAACTGAATTGAAATTTATTCCACCAGAAAAGAAATATATATACGCAATCTTTGAACAATTTTATGACATATGACTATGAAAGACAATAAAAGTTGAAAAGAATCTTGCATTGTTGACGGTGTCATTACAGTGTCACAAAAATAAGTTCAAGACACTCAAAGTTTTGTTTCAATGACAAATAGATAGAATGCACCCCTCTGATCGGGTCATGATGAGTGTAGAAATCACTTTGATATAAACAAAAATTCAAGTTTTCCAATCTTTCAAAACTAGCACCTGGTAAAATAGCTGACGATAGGATAACAATAGAAGGTCAAAGGTCATATTAGGTACTTATAGTGGTATAAATCCTAGCAGTTGTCATTGGCTTAGCTTCTAAGATACAATCATACCTCAGATATCCTAGAAATGCAAGTCTTGGTAAACCTAATTTCAAAAACGTATCATAGCACAGTGAAGAACTTTAGTTGGACCATTTCTCTTAACATTTCTCTAAACTACATCAAAGTGATGTTTTGATTACATCACATACTTGATCCAACTTGAATCATGTTGAAAGTGCTCTTTGTTGTTTATTAAGTATAAGATAGAAATTGTTTACTACAGGACTGACTACATTGAGAAACCACAAAGACATAGTTGTGTGCAAGTGGAGCAGTGTGATTTCATTATTGAATGCACAACTTATTTTGTTTTTGTTCTTTTGTGTTACAGTAACAGGCTATGTACACTGTGAAGTGCATGATAACACCAAGGAAGTGATATTTTATGATCCTCAAATCAATACTGCAAACTATAACCAAGCATCGTGCAATGAAAAATGCTATCTTCTTGGCTATCCCTATGCAGCTGTGGCAGAAACTTTACAATGTTTGTGTGGCAATATTCAACAAGATGTCTTAACCAATACATGTGGAAGCTCATGTGAAGACACCACTGTGTCAATAGACTGTCAACGATATGTTTTTCAGGATGGATTTGCTACAAGTGCTTGTATCAGTCTTGATATCAGTAACAATGCAGAATCCTATTTGATGAGAGTTACGTTTTCAGTAAATACCACTATACCTGTTAATATTTACGAGTGGAACTTCAGTGACAATACTGCACTGTTGAATACCACAGACATTTCTGTAGAGCATAAGTTTGCTCTACCTACTACCCATACAGTACTAGTAACAGTATATACAGACATAAAAACTGATGTTTGTAGTCACAAGATTACACTACACAGTCAAGTGCAAGGCAGTCTTCAGTGCCCAAAGAACATCATAGACACATCATCATCTGCTAACATCGCCTTCCTGTTTGACAAGGGGACCGATATTAAGATCGCTTGGATTCCATCTGGTAGGCATTAACTATATTTATCTTCACTTCTCTGTTGAGTAGATTTTTATTTCACATCTATCCCTAGGATATAGTTTGATATACTCCAGTATTTTTTCTTCATTTAGCCAGTAGAATACAAGTGACCGAAGGGCTTTGTTATCTGTAACTCAAAGTGACTAAACATTTATGCTGCAAATATTTTCTGACTGAGTGAAGAAAAATATTGTGGAGATACGTAATAATACTTTCATAAACATATTTTGGGAACCATCAATTATATTCTCTGTTTTCCTTCCCGTGTGAAGGTTTGTTGATAGTTTTACTCAAAATTTCTGCACATGGCCATATTTGATACTATTGTAAATGGAAAGTTCATTCAAATATCTCTAGAATAACTACACATATAGTTGTTTAAGACAATCAAATTTTGAAATTTGACATTTACATTTCACCAATGTAGTAGATTTTTAGGTACAAACAGAAATTAATCAACAGCAAAGTGAATTTTCCACGACATGCTAGCATTGTGTGTTTTGTCTGTGTTTGTTTTTTCTCTCTCTGCCTGTTATGTTTTGAGGAAACTCAAGAATGGCAAAGTATTTAATTGATGGAGCCTTATGAAAAATCAGGAATATTATAACACTGTCTGCAATTTTGAATGTTTTGGTATATTTCATGCACTATCAAACTAAACTTAAGACATGATAGACATAAAGTAGAACGACCAAAGAAGAATTTGCATTATGTGCTATGACTGTATGAAAATTAATAAGGAACAGGTTATAATAATAGTTCATGGTTTTTACAGTTTTAATTCATAAAAAAGGATGGTTAGTTCTTCACCACAACCTCATTAATAATTTACATCAAATATGTTTGTTCAGATTGTTTAAGTTTTATGGTAAGTTTCCATGTATACAACTATTAAAAGTGAAAGTGTATTGTTTTTGTCTTCATTAGGCTATGTTGAGAATGCTGGTAATGTGGAAACCTTTGTTACTGGGATATATGATTTTGGTTACTACCCATTTGATGATCTCCCCTCGTCTACTACTACAGCTACACCTACTCAGACTGTTGTTGCTATCCTACCTGGAATGTTTTTTGAGCACACAGGAAAGATTATCAGCTGGGAGTTTGTCAGCCTGGGAAGTTTAAGTAATGAAGAATTGCATCTTCAAGTGTATGCCCAATCCTGCCCATCTGGTCAAATTCTACTACAACCTGGTATGTGCTGTGTTATTTTACATGTGTATTTTACTTTAAACCTATCATGCCCACTGGTTAAATTCTTCTACCACCTTGTATATGTTGTATTTATTATTGTACACTGACTTTACCCCATCCTG
The DNA here is from genome assembly GCF_964340395.1 of Glandiceps talaboti. Lineage (NCBI taxonomy): Eukaryota > Metazoa > Hemichordata > Enteropneusta > Spengelidae > Glandiceps > Glandiceps talaboti. The sequence goes on from NC_135553.1 coordinate 25,607,132, forward strand.
CCCACCTGTTCAAATTCTACTACCACCTGGTATGAGCTGTGCTATTGTGCATAGATTTTACTTATCCTCTAGTCAATTTCTCTACCATCTAGTTTGTACTGTGTATGTACTGTGTATGTAACCTATTGATGTCTGATGTCAGGTTGGCCTTTCTGTGGATATGACATCATAAAGATTTGTTGATCGCAAGATATCTGTAATATCTTACTACAGTGAATATTTTGGAGTACTTTTTATTAAAAATTAGTGTTCTTCATCTGTTTATAAGTTGTTGTCAACAAATAGATCATACTTGATAATTATTATGCAATGCTACTAAAAGCTGCCTTTTTGTAGTTTTGATGGGCGATACTAGTGTTATCCTTTCATAACTAGTTTTAGTGAGATTATCAACAGAAAGTAAATTTATCCTTTTTTTCATTGCAGGTTGTATTGAATTGTGTTCACCATTTGCAGTATGTATACAACCAGAAAACAGTCCCAACTGCAGTAACTATGATGTCAATCAATGCATGATAGAGCCTCCTAGATTTCAATATGGAACCCAGCCACAGTATGAACTGAAATCTGATGTTACAATCCACATCACATCCACAGAAACAACACACTATCAAGTGCAGCTCTCTACCATGATTGATGTTGATCAAGATGATGTGATAGGGGTGCAATATGCTACTACACAACCAATTCATTGCTCTGACCAACTTGCAGAAAATAGTCCAAATAGTGTTTTACAAGGAACAGCATCAACCTGGCTATCTGTTGGAAGTCAGCCTGACAATCTAAATACATGGATTGATAGCAAAGATTATGCTATACGTGCCATTTATACGCAACCATTAGAGTACATTTCAAATGACCCTGCATTCTCTCCACCTAATCTTTCTACAGGGGAATTCACATTCGTTGCTCAAATTCAAACTAAATTGAATACTATTTCTGGTTTGTGCAAAGTGACATTTGCTGATAAAATCAAAAGTCTCACCTTCATCCATCCACCAATTCAGGAGAGTGGAATATCTGAAAACTCTGGTGGCACCATTTTCCTTGAAAAGTCTCAAACCATATTCTTAACAGTACTAGTCATATCGGGCTCTGATTTGTCATCAGAATGGACATTTGAGGACGTAACATTTCCGGTCAACTTTACAAGCTCTTGCCCAACTGCAATAGCTGCATCTGTACCACAATGTAATCCAACTACTGTGCCGTCCACTACATCCTATGCATACTATGAAAAAACTTACGATACATTGGGTAACTATCTTTTACAAGTAATGGTTGATAACCCCATCAACACCAGAAGTACTACAGTTGACATTGTAGTCCAAGAGAGGATCACTGGCCTAGACATCCAAAGAACAACTGTGCTAGCTTTAGTTGGTTATGAACTAGTTTTCACTGCAAATGTGGGAAGTGGTACTTCTGTTACATATCTATGGAGTAAAGACAGCTGGGATACTGCAGCTTCCACAGGCGACCGCCCGGAGTTTTGGTTCACCTTTACTCAAGCCAATAACTATACCATGTCAGTGAATGCTTCCAATGCTTTGAATAGTGCCGTTGCATCAATAGACTTAGTTGTCATAGGAATGCAGCCTTTAGCCAATTTGATGTTTTTGTCAGCTGAAACTGTAATCAGTAGCAAAACTGAAATTTTATTTCAAATCCAATTTCAAGGAGACCAGTACTATAATGTTACAGTCAGCTGGAATTTTGATGATGAGTCTTTAGTTTTTGAAGACACGATTACTCCGTCCATTGGTCCAACCACAGTGTCTACAACTCATACATACAATTCTGCTGGGAATTTTACTATTAATGTGACTGTATTTAACCAGTATGACAGTTTGGCCACACAGTTGGCTATTAATGTTATAGACAGCATAACAGCCGTGAGCATAACTTCATCTAAAGTGATTGCAGCCACACATCAACTGATCACTTTTCAAGCATATATCTCAGGTACAATCTCACCCCCACTATACAGCTGGACAGTTGCCAAAGATAATCAAATTCAGGACAATGTTCAACAATCTGAGCCAATTCTATCAATGAGTTTTGATGCTCCTGGAAATTATGAAATTAAAGTTGAAGCAAGTAACCCAGTGAGCAGTGCCAATGCATCATTGTTTATCAAAGTGGAAGAAGCTATCACAGGACTAACTGTCATTTGTGATGACCCTAACCCAAACCAAGTGAATGCACTGTTATTTTTTACTGTCACTGTGAGCACAGGATCAGATATTATGTATACCTTTGATACGGGTGTTGTTGGAGAGCAGACGATAAGAGATCGAGATGATCCTTTCTTTAACTGGGTTTACAGTGAAGTTGGCACCTACACTTTCACTGTTTATGCTAACAACTCAATCAGCTATGAAAAGACAGAAGTTGAGATTGTGATATTGGAGACATTTTCTCTGAATGACATTGAGTTTCCAAAATGTACTGGTGTGAATGACCCTGTTGAAATATCAGCTATTGTGGGTAAAAACAGTGACACTACACTCCAATATACATGGAACTTTGGTGATTCATCGCCTGTGGATGTAAACAGTAATCAGACAGTCTCACATATCTACAATTCCGCAGGATCTTTCACTGTATCTATCACTGCAGAAGACAGTGAATCACACTCACAAACAGTATCAAGAACATTATGTGTAGAAGAAGTCTTGACTACAGCGGATGTGGAACTGCAACACACATCAGTTGCAGTTGTTGGGGAATCCACTTCGATTTCTTTGATGTTTTTACAATCTACAACTCTCCAAGTTGAATGGCACATTGATGATCAATTGATTACCAACATCTCTGCTGGTGAACTCAGTCATACTTTTAACAATCCTGGGCAGTATGTTATCACTGTGTATGTGTCAAACCAAGTGAGTACTGTCACAATCTCCTCATCAATCCAAGCGGAAGAAGCTGTGGCAGGAATTAATCTCTATGTTGCTGGTTTAGAGGGAAGTATTATGAATGATAATGATAATGATATTCTCTATGTAACCACTGGCAATGAGAATGTTTTCAATGCAAGTGTACAGTTTGGTAGTGATGTGATCTTCACATGGAATTTTGGCATCGACAATGCTATGGGAGCATCTGTATCATTTGTGTACTCTTCTACGGGTGTATATGACTTAACACTTACCGCATCCAATCAAGTTAGTTCAGAAAATAGAACATTTCAAGTACATGCGTTGGACCCAATTACAGGTTTGAGTATTGACATTCACGGCAGCGATGTCATTTCCGAAGGAGAATCCATTAATATTACAGCCACTATCACACAAGGAAATGAAGTGACATTCTCCTGGCAGGTTTGTTCTCCGTGCACCAGTCCTGTGCTTACAACAGACAATAACTACGTACACCAACTCACAAAAACTGGTGTGTACACTGTTAAACTTACAGCTAGCAATAACATCAGTACTTCACCCTCTGTTGAAACGAGTGTGACTGTTTTGGGAGATATTGAAGGACTTAAAATTTACAGTGACTTGGTAGAGGGTTTGTATGCAGTCACAGACAGTGTTTATCCATACAATTTCACTGCCAATGTGACTAGTGGAGTGGTGCAGTCATATCACTGGTCAGTGAAACACTATGGATCAGAACTACACACATCTGATAACCAGGACATGAGTTATACATTCAACATAGTTGGTCAACATAAGATTGGAGTTTTAGCAGCAAATGTTATAAATGACAAGACAGATTTTATTATTGCTGAAGCAATGGAAGTGGTGACAGGTTTTGGAATCTCAAGCAATGCATCTGGATCTATAGTTGCAGTTGGAGAACCCATATTATATGAAGCCACCTATGATACAGGAACCAATCTGACTTTTCAGTGGCAGTTTGATTATGACGGTTTCGTAACTGACGTTCCTTACACTGTGTATACTTGGAAAAATCCAGGATCATTTATGGTTTTTGTTGCTTTCATTAACAAAGTGAGCTCTGAAACTGCATATACCCATCAAATTGTACAAGAATTGATTACTGGAATCACCATCGTTTTGGACACAAGTACAGGTTATTATGTTGCGATTGATCAGACGGTTGCCTATACAGCAAACACAACAACAGGATCTAATATGGTCTATGAGTGGACATTTCCTGATACCTATTATACCAGGACAGTTTCACATACTTTTACATCACTTGGAGTGTTTCAAGTGTCTGTAAAAGCTACAAATGATTTGAATTCTGATGAAACAATGGAAGATATTACTGTGGAAGAGCCAGTCACAGGTTTGCAACTAGGAACAGTGGTGGATACTGTTGCCACAGGAACAGAAATAGAATTCACAGCCACAATTGTAAGCGGCTCAAGTGTCATATACATTTGGAGTGTTTCCACAGATCCAGGAAGTCCTGTTGAAAAATTCCATGGTAATTTCAACTATACATTTACAACTGTGGGAGTGCATACTGTTAGTGTAACAGCCAAGAATGGCCTTGGTTCTGAAACCGATTCTGTGGACATTACTGTGCAGGAGATAATAACAGGGCTTGAAATCATTGACTGCTGCAATACAGTGTATGCGTCAAATGAAGAAATAACATTTGAAGCCAAAGTAGCAACTGGTTCAGATGTCTTGTACGTCTGGGAGGTGGACAACACAGAAATGAAAGGTCAACAAATTAAAGTCACATTTACTTGGACCGGTCAGCACACCATAAAGTTACTGGCATCTAATCTCCTTAGCAATGAAACTATCACAGACCAAGTCACTGTTCAAGAACGTATTCAAAATCTAAGAATAGAAACCAGTGGTATTGAGACTTTGTACTCAGACTATGATGTTACATTCACACTTCATGTTGACAGTGGAAACTCTATCCTGTATACCATGGATTATGGTGACCTTAGTGGACTTCAACACAGTACACACAATGTCTTTATACACAGCTTCAAAGCACCTCGTACGTATCAGGTTAACGCACATGCCAATAACAGTTTAGGTGTTATATCAGCAAAGACAAATGTTACCATTCAGCTTCTGCTATGTTCAGAGCCAAAATTACTCCTTATTGGACCATACAATAGACAAGTTCGGCGTTCAAATGACATATACATAGAATATGACATCAATTTGAACTGGTGCTTAAAGTATACCACAGTGTATGAATGGAAGGTGTTTGAGACTATGAATTGTTCTCTTCGATATGACATGGAACCGATTTCACTCCCTGCGTATGTGAACACGGGTGTTCCCTTATTGCATCTACGAGGACATACACTGGAGTATGGCGAATACTGTTTGGAGTTCAGTGCAAAATTTGAAGACACACCACTCATCAGTGTTGACAGCCTGCGTCTGAGTATATTGTCTAGTCCCTTGGTGGCTGTTATCAGTGGCGGCAGGATCCGTACCACTTCTGTCCAGGATACTTTAGTCCTAGACGCTAGTGAGTCCTATGACCCCGATCTGCCAGCTGATGAACAGACATCTTTGGACTATGAGTGGACATGTACTGGTAGCCCATCAAGTTCAGTAAGTTTTATTTAACCTTGTTGCTATCTTATTAAGGGACTTTGGACCAATTTCCCTGAAAATCAAAGTTCTTAAAATCTCTCCAATTTTTTGGCCTTCCATCTTGCACTGTATAATTAGCCCCCAAAGGGTGAAGCCTGACGGGAGCTACTACGTTGGGTCCCGTCTGTCCGTCCATCCGTCCGTCCATCCGCCCTTCTGTCCTTCTGTGTCCACCTGTGTCTCCAATATGCATGTGCCAATTTCAACCAAACCTTGTACAAATGTCAGATGTTATAGTCTGCATATACACATCACTTTGTTTCAGAAACCCATGATAACAGCAAAATGGCGGCCATATTTGTCATAAATAATCACACTTTGTCCAATAACTCTTGAAGTTTAACAGATAGAGACCTCATTCAAGTGTCTTCACCTGTGTTATCTATCATGAGCTTTTTAATGGCACATTGACTTTTGACCTTGACCTCCATCTTCAAGGTCAAATAGCCATGTTATTGTCAACGTATGTATGTATATCTCTGATATGCCTGGACTGATTTCAATCAAACCTTGTACAAATGTCAGACGCATATACACATCACTTCGTTTCACAACCCCCACGATAACAGCAAAATAGCAACCATGTTTGTTATAAATATTCAAATTTTGGCCGATAGCTCTTGACACTTAACAGATAGAGACCCTATTCAAGTGCTATTGTTCTGGTTATCAATGATGAGCTTTCTAATGACACACTGACTTTTGACCTTGACCTTCATCTTCAGGGTCAAATAGCTATGTCTTCATACTTCGAAATCATTAAGATAATATAAATATTAATGCTAAGGTGCCTGAAATTGTCAAGGATCTACACATAATAGATAAGAAATGAACAACCCTTTTAGGTGTTGACAGTGTATCTTTTTGATTGCCTTGCCATAGTTGTCCTTTTTGAACTGAAAGTCTGCGACATAATGTACAAACTAAAAAACTTGTTGTAGTCACTACATGGAATACTTTTCTTTCTTTTTTTTTGGGGGGGGGGGGGGCGCTATGTCTTCCATGAAGACTTCTTGTATATTCATTGGCCTTGCATCTTGCACTGTATTATTATATAATGAATGTAAGACATCATAGTGAATTGTAAAACACTAATAGTCAGCTCGCTTCTTTAGAAAAAAAGCACAAGCTAAGTTTAATTATTTTTTTTACAATATGCTTCTTCCATCTGTCCATCCATCCTTCCATAATACATTATTTCTCAGACATTCAATGTCCAATCTCTTTCAAATATAGCACAAAGGTGACAATGTCATATGCACATCACTTTGTTAGCACTACTGAACTGATATGGTTCAATAGTGCTAACTCAAACCCAGGTTCAGTTTTCAAATCCAGCCATTTCGTGTATTATCACAGACACATTGTAGTGTTTATTTGTTGCCACCAATTTCTTTCAAACCATGCCTCCATGCAGTTACATAGAAGTAAAGTATTGGGGGGGGGGGATTTCTTCTTTGAAGACTTGATAATATTCCACAACAACCAATTGACTGGATAATTGTAACTGGAAATCCCTCACAATGGGTGTGCTTTTGGAATATACATGGGTGGATATTTTTAACTTGGGCTGCACACCAGCATCTGAAAATTTGGGGAGTACCCCACCCCCACATCCCTTCCTGGGATGACTGTCACAATAACCCTTTATCTGAACAGTGAAGTCATTCAGTAGAGCTATAGTCATCACAAAATGTGTGTGTGTGTGTGTGTGTGTGTGTGTGTGTGTGTGTGTGTGTGTGTGTGTGTGTGTGTGTGTGTGTGTGTGTGTGTGTGTGTGTGAACGGCTTCAAGTCAAAACTGCCAGACCAATTTGCTTTAAATGTGGTGAGGACATTACTTTGGATGTGTATATGCAAAATTGTTCAAATGAAAATGATTGCATCAGAAATGTGCATTTTGGGTCAAGAAAACATGATTTTGGTAAAATAACACTGAAACTTCAAAACTACTGGGTATATTGGCCTGAAATTTGGTGGGAATGTTTGTGCAATGGGTAGATGAATTGTTTAAGACATGATAATTTCATCTGATTCAGTGATATGCAAATAAGGACTTTTTGGTCAAAAATCTTTAATTCTGAAACTACAGGGCAAATAGGGCTGAAATTTGTTGGGGATGCATGCAGGGATATGTTGATGAACATATTGACACAAATAGCCCTAGCAAGACCACACCCATACCAACAGCCAACTGGTGGTATATGTTACAAAGAGAGCAACAGGGATTTAATAGACAAGTAGATAGACGTTCCAAAAATGAACATATGTATACCTAGTAACAAGACCACGCCCATAACAACAGTCAAAATTATGGTGTGTGTGGCTACGATGACAACAGGGCTGGACAGGCAAATGGGTAAACATTCAACAAATGAACACATATACGCCTAGCAACTAGCCCATGTCCATAGCAACAGTGAAATGGTTATGTATATTGCAAAAATAATAACATAGATGGTTAGGCAAGTGGAAAAGCTTTTAAAAAAAAGAGAATATAGACTATATAATTGTGCTACAATGCCATTGGTGCTATATTTTAGATAGATTCATCGGAGATGCAGAGGGCAAGCATTCTTCGAGTGATACCATAAGTGCTTTAATAATAATAGTAATACTAATGATTTATTTGTTATATAGAGTATTTCACATTCTTTCAACTCTACAGACTTGTTCAATATAGTATATATTATTACATGTATCATTAGTCAATTTCTTTAGAACATCTACAGTAATCGGGAAATGTATCTGTCCAAGCTGTGTTAGTAGGTCTGATCCATATCACTGTGATTAACATTTAGGTCCAACATTACCAAATGGTACTATTATTTACGGTTGATTCCATTATTCCTGTAGGTATTAAGCTTTTTGATCCAGAAATTTTGCGAGTTAGTGTATACATTTTGTTTTGCCATATCTTCTTGAGTCTGATTATTTTGTGTGTATTACAGGGAGTGGTGTGATAACTTGATAACGTTTGATATTGGGTCTGTTTTGTTTTTGTTGTGTGTTGATTATGATATGGTTCTGTCCCCCATTTTTCTCTGTGTATGATACGTTTACACTTATCGTAGTGTATGACTTACATCACATTTGTTGGTTTGCAGTCTGTGTGTCCTTTAGTTATGTAAGTAGTGCTGTCTGGTCCTGTCAAATCAGATGTTGTTATCATGTATTTACAGATTACACACTATGGCAGTAATTTATTACATGTATGATAAAATATGATGGTGTTTATAGTCAGTACTGGTCATTTCTATTTTGTATGAGTACCAAACAAAAGTTTAGTAAGTGTGTACATTGAGGGCGCTATACATACCTGATAAGATTGGAGCAATGTCATAATTTCATTTTGTGTTCTTTTGAAACGAAATGACAGATTCACAAAGTATGCATTGATCCATCAATCTATATCTATTTCAGGGTACAGGTACTGAAAGTACAGACAGTGTGTGTTTTTCTGGTACACTTACCGAGAGTGAAATCATTATAGAAGCTGGCAAACTTACTGCAGATGTTACATACACCTTTGAGCTTACTGTCAGCAAAGTTGACCGTACCTCTGGAAACAGCAAACAAAAGGTCAGAAATTTTTCATTCTGTAGAAAATTTCTAAGATCATATAATTCATTTCATCCAATGTCCCAATTTCTTCAAAGATGTTGGCCATGCAAGTGCCTCTTGCTTGCAAAATTGTCTTTGGGCAGCATTACTTAATTTCTCACCGACCCTTTATTTCTTCCATCTGGTAAAATGAAACAAAAGGTCAACACCCTTTACAACAGGATTAGGCAAAAAATAAATAGATAATAATAATTTGTGTTTATGATAACATGGCCTCAGAAAATAGATTTAAGTCAGGAATTTATTTCATTTTATTTTATCTTTTTGAAAAATATTACTTCGACTCGAAAACAAACGAAATGTCGGTCAGAATACCCCTTCTGTGATAGTTTGATGAAATATGTACAGACATCGCTGGGGAAAGAAAACAGATATATATGAAGATCAAGAAGACAAAGAATTTCTTATCTTTTTGTTTAAATGTTTAAAAAACTCGTCAGGTTCAGAGGCTTAAACTAGGGTTGGTTGGGTTTATCACAATTTCATTTTGGGCTGTAGAAAAAATTACATCACTAATTGTCAGATGGTGATCTGAGCAATAATTATCATTTTATGTAATTTTGGATCATAAATAAAACAAATGATTCAAAGTTTCCTTCTGATGTCAGTTGTCATTTCTAAGTCATTGAGAATGTTAATGTAGACTTATGAATTGAAAGTATCACCAACAAGTACTCATACACTTACTTTTTCACAAATTGTTTAAACCGATCACCAGGCAGACCAACCCTTGCCATAGTTGTTAATGTGTTATAATGAGAAACTTAGGGTGCCCTTGAATACACAAAGTCTTTTATTCCACAGAGTGTTAGGACTTTAATGTAAATGTGGATTTACTTGCCTGTTCTATTGAAGATAATGAAAGTCACAAATACAAAAATCAATGTGTATCTCCCACCATAAATTAATATGCAGTAAAAATACTATAGTCGTAATATGTGCCTTTTGAATGTTATATTATTCATCCTCCCCATGTTAGGCAGATTACTATATGCAGATGTACACTATAGCAGTAATTTATAATTGTTTTCATTTTCAACAGGTGATTGTCAAAGAAAATACCCAACCATCAGTGTCTATCAGTTGTCGAACATGTCATCTCCAACCAAGAGTTAGTGTTAGTGCCAGTCATCGTGTATCTATGCGAGGTCGCTGCTCAAATTGTTTCCGTACACAAGTAACTTATGAATGGAGCGTGGTGAGAGAGGATAATGAGGTCCTAGAATTGAACATGGAAACAACAACCACAGGGGGTAACTCCCCCAACTTAGTAATTCGTAAAGGGGCAATAGTCAACGGCTATGAATATACCTTTGTATTGACAGTAACAGATAAATACAATACAAAGTTTTCAGAACCTGGGTATGCAGAAATGCGACTGCCTCCAAATGAGCCACCTAGTGGAGGTACTTGTGTGGTGTCCCCAGACCAGACCATAGCATTGGAAGGCATGTTAGATTTTGAATGCCAAGACTGGTATGATGAAGACAACCTGGATGAACCTCTCAGATATTCTGTAGTTGTTCAACGTCGAACTGATAACAGTGAGGCTGAAGCATACATTCTGTACTGGGGAACACAACAGAAGTCTAGTGTCACAACTCCAGTTGGACTTGACATATTGGATAATATCATTTATGTCAACATATTAGTTGAAGATAGATTTGGTGTACATACAGTTGGCTACAATGGGTAAGTATTGATGTTAAAAAATAGATTTGGTGTACATACAGTTGGCTACAATGGGTAAGTATTGATGTTAAAAAATAGATTTGGTGTACATACAGTTGGCTACAATGGGTAAGTATTGATGTTAAAAAATATGTGTACATGTAGTTATAAGAATGTGTTTACATGTTATGAAATATATACAGTTATAAAAGATATTTACAGTTATGAAAAATATGTTATAAAGAAATATGTATACTAGAAGTATAATTTTACATAATATATATAGTTTTAAAAATTTTTATAGTTATGAAAATATGTATTTTGTAAAAAAAAAAATATGTATCTTTGTGAAAATCCAAGTATCTGAAAATATGTATATTTTTTGAATAAATATGTATAGTTATGAATATATATTTAGTTATAATCAATGTGTATTGATAAAAAATATGTATTTATGAAAAGTCCATGCTTGTTTACCACTAGACAGCAACCTGACAATTTCAGTCAATTTTTCTGTCAATCTGTGGATGTGAAGTATTAATTGCAGAGATATTGATAAACTGTGTCTTACCTGACTGCTGTATATTCAACTGAATATTTAATGAATTTTCTCCTTTCCCTACAGAACTCTTGAAGTTTTACTACCTGTGCTAGACAACACAACATTGTCAATGTCGCAATGGCTATACGAGAAGTCCATCAATGAACTCCAGTTCTTTCGACAAACACATGATCCACAAAAAGTGACTGCATATGGTACTGCCTTGGTAACAGTTCTGAATGCTGAAAGTAAACATGCAGATTCAACTGATTTCCAATACCGAGTTGATACCAGGACCAATATTATTGAATCTGTGACGGAACTAAAGATTAGTACGATGACAGTTGTCAAGCAGATTTCTTCAGTCTTAGTGCAGAGCACAGTAAGTACACCATGTCTATTCAAGTTGAGTTTATGAAATTTTGGGGAATATTTGCTTTAGGGGAGATGTCATTCTATTTGCTATAGCTGCACTAGCTAGAACTGGAACATTTTTAGCACAACTGAGGTTCAGTAATGTGATTTTGAGATCCGTCTGAAATTTAGTGGGAACATTCTTTGGTGTGTTTAGATTAAGAAATGTTCATGACATGATGATTCCATCAGTGATATGCAAATTAGGGCTAAAAATGTGTCTTTTTGGTCAAAAATCTTTAATTCCATAACTACTGATCGAGCAGGTTTTAATGAAATTTAATGGGATGCATCTTGGGGTGTATAGATAAAGAAATCTTAAGCATATAATGATCTCATCAGTGATATGCAAATTAGGTGTTTCTTCAAAATATTCTGATACAATTGGCCCTAGCAACCATAACCATGCCCTTAGCAACAACCAAATGCATTATATATTTTGGTCAAATAACAACATCATCTGGTAGGCAAGAACATGCCATTAGTTTAAAGGCCAGAGTTTCAATCCCAGGTTCTCACATTAGTGTTATATCTTATAAGTGGAATCATTGTGGTTACGTTCGATTATTATTTTGTTCTGAACCAAGTTGTTTCGATAATTCTGCCAGATAATTGTTTTTCACACCTGAAATCTTTGGTCTTCATTGCAGTCATACCTTGATGAACTATTGTCCACCATGACTTTTGATGACATCACTATCACGTTAATGAACATACTTTTGGTGACAGACGATTTCCTTGACGATGGAGAAGATCCTGAAGGTATTCCAGCTGATTCAGTGCTGACGGTCATATCCAATGTCATAGATGCTCTCAACTTATACATCATTGAACAGGACAAATTGTTTGACAAAGTGTACATTGATGAAAAAGAGAGGCAGGCTCTGATACTTAATTTCATTATTCAGGCACAGAAACTCCTCAGTCTCCTAGTTAGAGCCAAAGTAATACATGAATTACCAGCACAGGTGGCATCACCTGGGATTCAAGGTGTCGGCCAGCGTTCTAACCAGGCAACGGCTTCATTACTTCTTGAAGTGAATGGATGTAAGTTTGAGATACCATCCGGTTTGTTCAACGTCACTGTAGGTCCCGACGTTGAGTTCTTGGAGGTAATGATGTGCAACAACAAAAACCCATACACATGGGGTACAGCAAACAGCCTTAATATAACATCACGTGTCCAGATGCTGGAATACAGGAACAATGACGGTACACTCATCCCTATAAAAGACCTAGATGAAAGTCAACGGATCACAATGAAAATGCAGAGGGGCTCTAAGACCTCAAAGTTTCTTAACCTACTGAATGACTTACCTTTCTCAAAGAATAACACTCGTATCGACTCATTTGCATGTGATCCACAGACCAATATGATGTACATGTCTGTAGAAGTGTTACCAATCCTGACTGGTGCTTTCATGTTGTCAGATCTCCCCAAGTCATTCATACCATCATCCATGCATATACAAGTGAGGTACACACCTATGAATGACAAGAAAGAACCCAAACATGAGTCATCAATAACAGTGTATCTTGGTATTTTGGAGGAACCAACAGAGGACAATTATATTGAAATGTTGACAATCACAGAAGAAGATATGGATTCAGATCATACTTCATATACCTTTTTCATATCTGAGCAGTAAGAATTATTTTAAATTATTTCTTAGATTTTTCATTTTGTCAACTATACTGTCGATTCTCGGTACCTGTACTAGCATTTCACCTCACATAGCTATACTGTTGATTCTCGGTACCTGTACTAGCATTTCACCTCACATAGCTATACTGTCGATTCTCGGTACCTGTACTAGCATTTCACCTCACATAGCTATACTGTCGATTCTCGGTACCTGTACTAGCATTTCACCTCACATAGCTATACTGTCGATTCTCGGTACCTGTACTAGCATTTCACCTCACATAGCTATACTGTCGATTCTCGGTACCTGTACTAGCATTTCACCTCACATAGCTATACTGTCGATTCTCGGTACCTGTACTAGCATTTCACCTCACATAGCTATACTGTCGATTCTCGGTACCTGTACTAGCATTTCACCTCACATAGCTATACTGTCGATTCTCGGTACCTGTACTAAAATTAAAACCAAATCACTGAGCGAACAGATATTGATGAGTGCACCACTTACCTACCATATTTTGGCAAAGTGTGCCAGGGTGTGATACAAAACAATTATTGCACTGATTCGATGAATGCACTTTCCATTGAATGACAATAGAAGAGATACTGCGTGTATGATAATAGCTGTCTTTCTTTTGTTTTTCTTTCAGTGATTATGACCCTAATGATATGTATTATCTTTTACTAACCAACAACTACAAGCAGACAAAAGTGAACGTTTCCATGGGTGTTTATTTCTCATCTTGTCAATTCTACAATGAAACAGTAAATGAGTGGGAAAGCAGTGGTTGTTCACCACTTGAACAGTCAATGGCATCCTGTACTGTCTGTAGTTGTAGCCATCTGACATCTTTTGGTAGTTCTGCTGCTTCTGACTTGGTTTCTGTAGACTTTATTGGATGGGTAAGTAGGGTTAGACTGAATGACTCCCAAGTGCTTATTTACTGCAGTGTAAAATTCCTCTCATGAATATTCATTGTTCAACCATGAATATATTATTCCTGCGGACTCCAATATTGCAATGGTCCACAGCAAAGATACCCTATAAAGCCACAAGATCAACGTGATGTTTCTCTGAAATCCAAAATAATTGTAGGTGATGTAAAATTATGAAATGATGTTCCAGAACTCGTAGTTCATGAAAATGTCTCTATTTGAATTTCATGATACGACGTTCCCCTTTAACTGATGTTTGTGATGTTCCCATTTCTTCTTACTTCCCCACCCTAACAAACATGGTCCTCTGTTGAGACTTCAATCGTTCAACTGTAGATGAGTCAGGAAATTTTTCCACGGCCATCAGAATTAACCTGTTTACAATACAGCATCTAATGGTGTATTTGTTTATTACTTCAACAGAGAGCAAATACAAATACAAGCATTGTAGCAGTCATCACACTGTGTGCTGTTAGTGCCATTTACCTTGTTGCCGTACTAGTGGCTAGATGGAGAGATGGTGTCGATCTACGGCGTGTTGGAATCGTACCGCTGTGTGGTAAAGAAGCCTCGTTTAAATATGAAATAACAGTGAAAACAGGAATGAGACGCGGTGCTGGTGAGTTGTTTTAATGACATTAGAAGAAGGTGCCTACAGCTACAATTCTGTGGGAATGCATGTTTTTTTGTCATAGCCTGTAAAGTATGCCATGATAGGGCGCCCTCACACATCAATCAACCCCTTTCACCTAGTCTGTAAGGTATGCTATGATAGGGCGCCCTCACACATCACTCAACCCCTTTGACCTAGTCTGTAAGGTACGCCATGATAGGGCGCCCTCACACATCAATCAACCCCTTTCACCTAGTCTGTAAGGTACACCGTGATAGGGCGCCCTCACACATCAATCAACCCCTTTCACCTAGTCTGTAAGGTACACCGTGATAGGGCGCCCTCACACATCACTCAACCCCTTTGACCTAGTCTGTAAGGTATGCTATGATAGGGCACCCTCACACATCACTCAACCCCTTTCACCTAGTCTGTAAGGTATGCCATGATAGGGCGCCCTCACACATCAATTAACCCCTTTCACCTAGTCTGCAAGGTATGCCATGATAGGGTGCCCTCACACATCAATCAACCCCTTTCACCTAGTCTGCAAGGTATGCCATGATAGGGTGCCCTCACACATCAATTAACCCCTTTCACCTAGTCTGCAAGGTATGCTATGATAGGGCGCCCTCACACATCAATCAACCCCTTTCACCTTGTCTGTAAGGTATGCCGTGATAGGGTGCCCTCACACATCACTCAACCCCTTTCACCTAGTCTGTAAGGTATGCCGTGATAGGGCGCCCTCACACATCACTCAACCCCTTTCACCTAGTCTGTAAGGTATGCCGTGATAGGGTGCCCTCACACCTCAATCAACCCCTTTCACCTAGTCTGTAAGGTATGCTATGATAGAGTGCCCTCACACATCAACCCCTTTCACCTAGTCTGTAAGGTATGCCATGATAGGGCACCCTCACACATCGGTCAACCCCTCCCATGGTGAGAGGAGGCTGATGAACGTGAGAGCAGAGTAACACGAAATATCTTACAGTCTAAGTTAATCCAATTATTCAAGTTGATACTTTTTAAGATTAACACAGCTATACCTAATTAGTGCTCAACCATGTTATGTATTAAGCTAATCACTTCACAAGAAATAGGATATACACAGTATTTTGTGAAATAGTGATCACCCTATTTACCCTTTAAGGAAATATGCTGTAATTTCCTTTACAACTCTCCAGTTTATAATAGAACGCTTATAGTCAGTGTGAAATGTTCACACTATCAAACATTTTGTATTTCCCTCAGCATATCCTGTGATTAAGGGCTTAGTGTTAATTTGATTTGATTTCTTTCCTTTGTACGTACAGGTACATCAGCCCATGTAGGGATCAACATGTATGGTGAACATGGTAAGAGTGGTACACGTCATCTCAGCAAAGCTGGAGCATTTGTCAGAAATAGTCTTGATATGTTCCTTGTAGCCACAGATACTCATCTAGGTGATATCTGGAAAATCCGTATTTGGCATGACAATACTGGACTGAATCCATGCTGGTATCTATCACGGGTTATGATCAGAGATCTGCATACTGATAAAAAATTCTACTTCATATGTGGACAGTGGTTGACACTTACCAGTGAAAACAGTATGGTGAAGAAAGAATTCATGTCAGCTGACTCAGCACAATTGTCCAAATTCTCAACCATCTTCTCTGCTGAAGTTATTCGCGGTTTCTCTGAGAGACATCTTTGGTTTTCTGTGTATGAAAGACCTCTGAGAAGTTGGTTTACCCGAGTACAAAGAGTTACATGCTGTACTACATTGGCATTCTTGTTGCTATGTTTGAACTCACTCTGGTATGGCCAGATACACCAAGAGACTCGGGTAGAATGGATTTCATGGCATGAAGGCATGATTGGTCTTTTGACAGCAGCAGTTGGTCTCATCATTGTTCTTATTGTGGGAGAAATCTTCCGAAATACAAGATATAAGGTAAGATTTCTTATCAGGCACAGTAGGCTTTTTGCGCCATCTATTGGCAGCACCTAAACACTCATTTCATACAGTGTAACACTTTTTTAGTCCCCAACATACACCACCCGTAGGGGACTTATACATTGAGTTCTGCCTGTGCATCTGTGCGTGTTCACCCTCATATCTCTGGCATACACCAACCAATTTCAACCAAACCTGACACAAAGGTAACATAGTATATGAGATGTATGCCCTTCACTTTATTTTGTGACTGAATCAAATTTGGCTTAATGGCGGCCATATTTGTCATTAAATTTCACAATATGCTTCATAACTTTGGAGGTAATATGCTACGTATTGACTCCATTCAAGTGCCTACACCCATAATATCAAATTTGAGCTTTCTTTTAAGACCTTGCCCTTTGATCTTGAAAGTCTTCTTCAAGGTCAAATAGCCATCTCCATAGCTTTTTGAATTAACATTTGAAGTTATAATATTTTAATCATGACATTAATAATTGGGTTTTACTATGTGAGGCATTATGCACATCACTTAATTTCATGACCTTGATCTGTATAGCAAAATGACGGCCATATTTGTGATTAAAAAACATATTGCAAACTTGCCTGTTATCTCCAAAAGTTTGATACATATGGACACCATTCATAAGTGCCTACCCTCATATTATCAATGATGAGCTTTATGAGACATTGATGTTTGACCTTGACAAACATTTTCAAGGTGAAATGACAAAATGTTATTCACTACTTTGGCCAGAAATAAAAAAGTTGAAGTTATTTCAAATGGAGCCCTCTTTGGGGAAAATTTTGAATATTTTTTTTTGATGAAGCAAAGTTTGAGAACCTATTTTGTGTTTACAGAAATATTGATAAGATCTTGTCTATTTTCTTGTTTTTTTTCCTGTTTTACCAGGTGACTGTATTAGACTATAGTAATAAACCCATGACTGCACAGACTGTAGAAATGGATGCATTGTGTGAACTGTCTCAAACTGGTGGCTCTGTCATTGCATTTGGAGGACAAGGCAACATTCTCAAGGCAATGGGAACTGCTGTAAGTTGTTACTTATCATGCATAGACAATAAAATGTACCTCAAAAACTCAATAAAATATTGCAGGCTTATTCATCAGACACATTTCCTGCAAACCAACATGGACCACACTCAAGATACACAAGTTTTGTGATCTTCAAATGTGGAAATCCCAATACTTCAGAATGTTTTTATTTGAAATTAAGTGTTTTCACCCTTCTTCCTGCTTTCTGTGTGTGATTAGTTGACGGCAGTAGTCTGGCAAGGATAATCCGAGAAATAGATAATTAAATGAATATTCATAAACCATGTCAGGCTGGCTGCTCTGGTCTATGGATGTAAACACATATTAAACTTTGTGGATGCATTGTTAACATGATTAAAAACTATTGTGTTTGTGTACAGGGGGCGTGTGTGATTAGTTGAAGGCAGTAGTCTGGCAAGGATAATCCGTGTGTGATTAGTTGACAGCAGTAATCTGGCAAGGATAATCCGAGAAATAAAAATAGATAATTAAATGAATATTCATAAACCATGTCAGGCTGGCTGCTCTGGTCTATGGATGTAAATACATATTAAACTTTGTGGATGCATTGTTAACATGATTAAAAACTATTGTGTTTGTGTACAGGGGGCGTGTATCAAACATTGTGATAGCTTTAGACACTTGCCTCAGGATGAAACAACTGCAGCATTGGCATGTGATGATGATGATGATGATGATGAGTATGACGAGGATGAAGATTTTCTAAGCAGTTTCCACAACAACAATGTGAAGCTGAATAAACTTGGATGGCCAGTCCCGACAAAATCCAAGGTTTGTACACTTAATGTATGATGTGACATGACAGAAAAGTTTGTACACTTATTGTGTGATGTGACATGATAGAAAAGTTTGTACACTTAATGTGTGATATGACATGATAGAAAAGTTTGTACACTTAATGTGTGATATGACATGAGAGAAAAGGAAAATACAAAATAAGAATCCAACAGTGTGTATGATGATATCTAAATTACCTTGCAATCACTAATTTGTAACCATGACAACGTTGTCAACTGTAAAACCAAAGGGGCCTACTAGGTGTGTATCATGTCCTAAAATGGAAAAAGTGGAATGTTTGAGAGACAGTGTGAATACAGGAAAGAGAAAATAAGAGAGAGAGAGAGAGAGAGAGAGAGAGAGAGAGAGAGAGAGAGAGAGAGAGAGAGAGAGAGAGAGAGAGAGAGAGAGAGAGAGAGAGAGAGAGAGAGAGAGAGAGAGAGAGAGAGAGAGAGAGAGACACACACACACACACACACACACACACACACACACACACACACACACACACTCTCTCTCTCTCTACTGTACATACAAAGACATACATAAACCTTTTCATTAATTTTTTTTCTTTATTTTTTTCAGTCTCCAACTTTACCTGAACTAGGGTGAGTCAAAATGCTTATTAATTTAAATGATTAATGTATTTTTGAGCTCTTCTTGAAATATTGATTGATATCAATATCATCAGTGATTTTACAGAAATGTTATCAACATTTTTAGAAAAAGTAAGAAAGGGACTTGACAACAATAAAATGGAGAAGTTGATTTGATATAGTTATTATGGGAAGAAGAATAGAAATGAATTTAACTTGTAATTGGTAATATTAAACCTGCACTATTTGTAACTGGATGTAACTGCAATATTTCCCCTGACATTCTAAAATAAAAACAAACAAGCCATAAGACATTTTGAATAGTATAAGACTAAATTTTGTCTGTGTTTTAATTTTGCAGGCCACTGGAGAAGGGGAAATGGTGGTCCTATGAAAGTATTCTAAGCTGGCCTGAAGAGTTACCGTCACATGATGGGTCACTGAAAGTCAAGAAAGCAGGCACTCATGTCAAACGTACACAGAGTGGTGCAAGGTTAGAAAACACATAAAAACATCAATAAATCTTGATAGTAATTAATAGGCATGTTACTAAACTTATAAATATGACTTACATTAAATTGTCACCAATGTGAGGGAATATTGAACAAATTTCCACCCACAAACCACAAAAAACGTGTGCTATAGATATTGTCTAAAACAAATTACTCGGAAAGAATTTCATTAAATTATTCAAAAGAAAGTTTCAACTGTCCCTGCAGTGACTGTGTGAGTGATACATGAAAACCCTGGAAACTCAAAATATAACACTAGATTTTCATATTTGTCTAAAACGATGTGTTTTTATTAACACATCAGAAGTCAAAGCATTGTGAATGTCAAATTGTATGTATTGATATGTGTATAAACATACTAGTAAAGTACAGTGCATTCAGTTTCTTTGATACCAGTAAATTTCGGACATTTGTCTGAGTTTGAACTTTCCATACACATACTAGCCAAAGTGTGTAATAGTATTTAATAATAATGAACAATTTTTTTTTATAAATGTAGGAAACAAGGGGTTGCAGGAACAAGCAATGGATTGGATAAACAAGATGATTCTTTGGAAGAACTGATCAATGATATTGATGATGTACCAACAACTCAGCATCAACGTTCACATCCTAAATTGAGGAGAACCAAGTTTCCAACTTCTCATAAAACAAATAATCTGACCAAAGATACTTTTACACCAAGAGCTGATCCAGACTTGACCCATACAAGGTGAGAAAATCCCAATTTTATCGTAATTTGTTGAATCCTAGAAATAACTACATTTGTAGTAGTGTTCTCCCTGAACATAGCCCTTTTGCAATTCCTTAAGCATCAAATAAAAGTTGTATGCCAAATCACTTAAATCATTTTATCAAAAGTGTATGAAGCAGCCACCTGACCCCAGACTGTCTCTTTCTTGTCTGAAACCAGGACTTACAGAATGAGTTGTCAGTCCCTGTATAGTCTTCTTGTGAATAAATTCTCGGGAAACTGCTCTTTTGATTTGTAAAGAAAATGCAAGTTCTAATCTATTTGAATCTTAAGTCAGTAACTATATGACTTTCTGAGTCAATTAACCATCACCCACAAACTAATTATCTGTATAGTTAACCACTTGTAAACTTTTGTAGGTTGTTATTTTCTGTAATAGGTGTTTAATACCCAAGTTACTTTTAAATTCTTGTGATGTATTCTTTCTGTGATAATTGTCACCAAAGTTGGCCACTGGTCAAGTTTTGTATGTTTCCTTTCTGTCATTGTTACCCAAAGCAACCATTATTTATAAACTTTAGCAATGTTTTCTCTCTGTAATAGTTGTCATCCAAGTCAGAAGATAGGAAGTGCTGGGAGTTCAAGATCAAGACCACATGATGAGGGTGAGACTGTGAACAACACTGGAAGTACTGACGGACTTTATACTGCAGTGTCTACAACTATGAGTACCCTGGAAAGTTCTAAACCTAACACTTTTATGTCAGGAAAAGGTAATCCATTGAAAGGCACTACAAATATTTATATAGGAAATTGAACAGAGTATGGTGCTAGCTTCAAAATGTGGTGGCCCTGAAGAACACTGTCTGTACTAGTTGTCAACCAAGTTGAACAATTTTGGACTGGATAAAACCATTATTTTAATTCTTTTCTAATTTGTAATAGTTACTACTCAAATTGACCACTATTTAACTGCTATTTACTATACAAATATCTTTGACTTGCAGAAAGAGAAAGATCAAGGACACATTTGAGGAGTAGTACTGGGAATAGAAACTCTTCTAAAAGAAGAAAATGTTACCTGCCATCTTGTTTCCTGTATGTGAATTACATTACATGTTTTGTATTGTGTGCTGGTTCTGTTGGCCTAACACTATATTACGGAAACAAATTCAGCGTCAACCAAGCAGTGCAGTGGCTGATAGCAGTCAGCATAGCATTCACATCATCAATCTTTCTACTTGAACCGCTCAAGGTAAGAAAGACAGAATTTTTGTCTTTTTTTATTCTGTAAACTCTTAATATTGGGGAATATGAAGTACAGCATAGAAACACAAAATATATAATATATAGATTTATTCAAAGGAATAAGGATGTAATAAGTTATTACTCAGAGTTTCATGCTTCAAGTGATCTTCAGACAACAAAATTGGGATTGTCAATGTCGCTACATGCACTTATACTTACACTTATAATGTGTGTGTGTGCGTATGTGTGTGTGTGTATGTGTGTGTATGTGTATGTGTGTGTATGTGTGTGCGTGTGTGTGTGTGCATGCGTGTGTATGTGTGTATGTATGTGTGTGTGTATGTGTATGTGTGTGCGTGTGTGTGTGTATGTGTGCGTGTGTTTGTGTGTGTTTGTGTGTGTTTGTGTTAATATATTCAATAACCCATGACTTCTATAATGCACACATACTAATGTCAATATCACA
>NC_135553.1:25634448-25789448 GCF_964340395.1 Glandiceps talaboti
GTATGTGGTGTCTAGCAATGTAATCTATAAACAGTGTTAGCAATGCAAAGCAAGTAAATAGTCAATGACTAGAGTGTAAACTTAGATACCATCAAATATCTCACTGAAAGCTAGATCCCTGTAATCAGTCGGCTGTTTTTTAGTTGACAACATTGTTTAAGAATTCACTACTTAAAAGTCACATACTAATCTTATAATAAAAGCAATTAAAACAGTTTTGTTTTACACTTGATAAGAATGCTATAAATGAACTTGGCAAATGGGAAATGCTTTACGTGAGTGTTACAGGTTGTATTTTAGTATTAATGTTGTTATAAATATTGAGGTGGTAGTTTTATTGAGTCTCTTCACAGATCTTGTGACGTGATGCTACTACTTGGGATGTGAGGATTATGACTACTGCATATTATATTCTGTAATTCTTATTGTAAGAATTGATATGAAATTAACATTTTATCTTATCAGGTAGTGCACTCCCATCAGTGTCAATCATGACAGTACGTCTTAGTTACTATGGTAACAACCATATTCTCACAGCTTTCATGGTAAGTTGAAGGTTTTCATTTTGACTGTTTAACAAATCAGAACTGAAAGTGTTCTCTTTATAAACACCTTACACGTGTCTTATAAGTTATATGCAATAAAGAGATGTACAAATAATCAGAGTCATCCTATTTTTATTTGTTTCTCATTACCCAACTGACCCAAAATTGTCAGTTCTTACATTAAAATAAAAAAAAATTATTTTTGCCCACCACTAACATTTTGTGGAACAGCACCCTCTCTGGCAAGAATAAACAAGTGTCTGGACTGTCTACGTCATCTACAGTCATGGCGGCAGTGGTGACACTAGTTCACAAACAGAGCTTTTCTTTCATGAAGAAAGTTATTGAAGTGTGTGTGTGTGTGGGGGGGGGGGGGTTAGAGGAGAAGCAATACTTTGGTTTACCAGATACCACAATATTCTCTGCCATATATTCGGAGTATTGTGCAAGAATATACTTGACATATTCGGAGTATTGTGCAAGAATGAAGGTAAGTACTCAGACATGGGGCTAAGAGTGAGACTGAGACACATGAAACAGGAAGTTTTTTTGGTTAACTTTTTTGTTGTTGTTGAAATCAACTACTCACTAGTTGCTATGAAAAAGTAATGAGAAACAAAAAAAATAGGGTCACCCTAAAAGGATATGAAAAGCTAAGACAAATGGTAAATTATAACTATTACCAAGGTAACTATAAGGTTAAAGATGTTGTCATTTAGATAAGGGAATTTGGAAAGAGTACAAGAACAGACAAGGTGTCTTTATTCAGTTGATAAAAGAGAGTGAATAGTCAGTCAGAAAAGAAGATGCCAAGTCATTTTTTATTGAGTCAATAAACAGAAGAAAGAGAGAGAAAACCCAGAAAAATCACATGCATCATATAGATCACATGCTTTATTACAGCTCCTTGTTTGTATACAAGCTATGTAGTCTATTCTGTTCATGAATCAGAGATAAATTTTGATATTTTCATGTCTTTTATCTACAGATAATCTTTGTTTTATTTATGGTTGCCTTTCTTGTACGTGAAATCTTCAACATGAAAGAGTTGGGATGGAGTTACTTATCATCTGTATGGCATTGGATTGACATAGTAATCATTGCGCTAGGATTTAGCATCTTTGGACTTTACATATTTCAACAATTGTACACAGCCTCTGTAGTTGACAAGTATTTTTCCAACCAAGACAGATTCACTAATTTCTACAGGGCTGCATACTACATTGATCTAATCACAGTATTAAATGCCATAATTCTTATGTTGGTCTTCCTAAAGGTAAGTATCTACAAATTTAGCATTGTCTGTCTGTCTGTCTGTCTGTCTGTATCTATATCTATGATCTCTCTCTCTTTCTCTCTCATCATGATATTGTTTGACACTAATATAGATATACTTTCTTTAGTTCAAATGGATTTTCATACATACATAATATTATTGTAACTTCATTGTCACTGTTTTGTTTTTTGTAGTTGCTTCGACTGGTGCGATTTAGTCGTCCAATGAATCTTTATTTGAAGACGTTATCAGAGGCTGCCAGATATATATTTTGTCTAATGATTATATTCTTGATAGTTTTATGGGCTTACGGTAATTTAAGCTACCTGGTAAGGGATGGTTTTTAATTTGTACAGAGAAAAAACAGATTAGTTTCCTGTGAAACTACTCTATACAATTGATTGACAGTTGTCAATGAAATTACTCTATACAATTGATTGACAGCTGTCAATGAAATTACTCTATACAATTGATTGACAGTTGTCAATGAAATTACTCTATACAATTGATTGACAGCTGTCAATGAAACTACTCTATACAATTGATTGACAGCTGTCAATGAAATTACTCTATACAATTGATTGACAGTTGTCAATGAAACTACTCTATACAATTGATTGACAGTTGTCAATGAAACTACTCTATACAATTGATTGACAGCTGTCAATGAAATTACTCTATACAATTGATTGACAGCTGTCAATGAAATTACTCTATACAATTGATTGACAGTTGTCAATGAAATTACTCTATACAATTGATTGACAGCTGTCAATGAAATTACTCTATACAATTGATTGACAGCTGTCAATGAAACTATTATATACAATTGATTGACAGTTGTCAATGAAATTACTCTATACAATTGATTGACAGTTGTCAATGAAATTACTCTATACAATTGATTGACAGCTGTCAATGAAACTATTCTATACAATTGATTGACAGTTGTCAATGAAATTACTCTATACAATTGATTGACAGTTGTCAATGAAATTACTCTATACAATTGATTGACAGCTGTCATTGAAACTATTCTATACAATTGATTGACAGTTGTCAATGAAATTACTCTATACAATTGATTGACAGTTGTCAATGAAATTACTCTATACAATTGATTGACAGCTGTCAATGAAATTACTCTATACAATTGATTGACAGCTGTCAATGAAACTATTCTATACAATTGATTGACAGTTGTCAATGAAACTATTCTATACAATTGATTGACAGCTGTCAATGAAATTACTCTATACAATTGATTGACAGCTGTCAATGAAACTATTCTATACAATTGATTGACAGTTGTCAATGAAATTACTCTATACAATTGATTGACAGTTGTCAATGAAATTACTCTATACAATTGATTGACAGCTGTCATTGAAACTATTCTATACAATTGATTGACAGTTGTCAATGAAATTACTCTATACAATTGATTGACAGTTGTCAATGAAATTACTCTATACAATTGATTGACAGTTGTCAATGAAACTACTCTATACAATTGATTGACAGTTGTCATTGAAACTACTCTATACAATAGATTGACAGCTGTCATTGAAACTATTCTATACAATTGATTGACAGTTGTCAATGAAATTACTCTATACAATTGATTGACAGCTGTCATTGAAACTACTCTATACAATTGATTGACAGCTGTCAATGAAACTATACAATTGATTGACAGCTGTCAATGAAATTACTCTATACAATTGATTGACAGCTGTCATTGAAATTACTCTATACAATTGATTGACAGCTGTCAATGTGAATGAAACTACTCTATACAATTGATTGACAGTTGTCAATGAAATTACTCTATACAATTGATTGACAGCTGTCAATGAAACTACTCTACAACTGATTGACAGTTGTCAATGAAATTATTCTATACATTTGATTGACAGTTGTCAATGAAATTATTCTATACATTTGATTGACAGTTGTCAATGAAACTATTCTATACAATTGATTGACAGTTGTCAATGAAACTATTCTATACAATTGATTGACAGTTGTCAATGAAACTATTCTATACAATTGATTGACAGTTGTCAATGAAATTACTCTATACAACTTATTGATAAATATTATCTATCTTACCTACAGGTTTATGGTTCACTAATCTGGGGACTTCATACACTGGGAAGTAGTCTTGTTGCATTGCTAGGACTGATGAGAGGTCCTTCCATAGATCTTGACTTGTGTCTGGAATATTATCCAGTATTGACACCATTGATGTTCTCCTTCTTCTGGTTCATCTTCTGTGTTATAATAGCCAGCTTATTTGCTGCCATTATTATCAATAGCTATAAGGATGTCAAAGAGAAAGCCAAAAAACCATGTCTTGAATTACAAGACTATGAAATGGTTGAATTCATAATGAAACGGTTCAAGCAAATGTTGGGCCTTTCAAAAGTTAAGGTAAGATATTTGTGTAGCCTGTGTCTGAATAGTCGTATATGCAAATTATGTCATAAATATGCATGATGGGTTTGCACTCTACGTAAATTATACAATTATTATGCAAGATTGGTTAAAATGGTTTCATGAATTTGTGTTTGTTTGTGTTGTATGCAAAATATGTTATTATGCAAGATTGGTGCAAATGAGTTTTATACATGGTTTATGTTATATGCAAATTATCCATTATTATGCATGATCAGTTCAAACAAGACATGAAAATGCAAATGAACATGCCAGATAGCTAAGTATGTCATTAACGTGTAACATTAATCAGACATTTCACAGGTATGCACAGCTTAAAATAAATTGTACAGTTGATAAATGATTTTTCTTACCAAAGAATTGAACAAATAATGTAGTCTGTCTTAGTTGAAATATGTTGACTATCAAACTTTCCTGCACTGTGCAGCAAGTACTTTCACTATTACATCATCGTATTTTTGTTTTCTCCTATCGTAGGAATGGAGACCTAAAGTCAAGTTTCATGGGCTGGAGTCACTATCATCACATTCCAGGTCAAGATGCAGTACTCGTCTGTCATCACGTTTATCATCAGCTGGCTCTAGCTCTGGTTTTCAGTCCTTATATATGGAAAGATGGGACCCAGAACAAATAAATGACATTATTCGAAGTTTGAGTCCAGCTGTGGATGAGATTTTACAAAAATTTGATGAAGTTCAAATGATTGCCAATGAAGAGGATAGTCTGATCAAAACATGGTCAAATGTGGAACAGAAAAGAAAAGAAAGAAAAACTAAAGAGGCAGCAAAAGCCTCCAAACAAAGAGACACAAAACCTCAACCTGCCCCAAGGACTAAAAGGCAACGCCGTATCAGTGTACCTGATAAACCAAATAGTGCAACAGAAAAAAAATCAGCACTGGTCGGTAGACCTAAAAGCGAACAGAGTGGGCGAGGTGAGGGAAAAACCGATAAGAAAAGTAAAGTTACTCCGGTAACAAAAAAAGCTTGGTAAATTTGACCAAACTAAGAGAGAAAATTTAAAACACAAAATTGTTATTAATAATGTAATTGTATAGAGATATTTATGGAGATATTTTGAGAAAAAATGATAAGAAAAAAGGTATTTATTACAAATTTTCAAATGTTGCCTTCAAGTTTTTATGTTGTCTGATAATGTTTTTCAATTTGAATAATGTCAGTCATCGTGACTGATTGTACTGGAGGACAAAAACTCTCAGTGTGTATTATATACCAAATAAATTCAAATTAGACTGCCAAATAAAGTGACATAGCTGAATAGTGTTGAAATTTAGCTGAAAGTATATGACAGTGGAAATGAAGCTTTCATCTAACTAAGATAGACTCAAAATGTTGTTGTAATATGTTGATATAAGCTATTGACTGAGTGGATATCGGTTTAATTGTACTCACAGTAAGTGTTGTTAGTATCTAATGACTTCTATGATCTTACAGATGAATGTACTTTTATGGGGACCTTTAGTGTTTTACTCTTGATTACAGGATGGTTACAAATAAAGGTGTCGCTATCACCCACTTGTGTAATCTACCACATCAAACAAGTTAGTTTGTGTCTATCATAGTAAGCTGAAAGCTTGGTTTCCACAGTAGTAATTTGAAAGGCAATTTTTTAATAATGCTGCAAAATGTGTAAATTAAATCATAGTTTAAGGTCAAAGCCTTTAAAATTACAACTCGTTGAGAATTTGAAATTTGTCAAGACATTCCTCTAGTACCTACTGTATATAGAAAATTGTATTTGAATTTGTATAATTTTTGGAAGAAATATTGCCAAAAAAGTCTAGAATTGTTCATAAGAAATGTTTATATTTGTAAATACCATTTCAGAAGTTTGAATGTTTTTGTTTCCCATTTTGAGAACTTCAGGCTTGTGCATACTAGCAGTACTATTTGCCAATGTATATTAATTTTAGACAAATTTAGTGCAAATTGCCAAACATTTTTAACAGTTAAGCAGCTGTATATTGTGCCATATTAATATTTAATTAATAATCCTACCGATTGTTCTGTATTTTTCTCTTTTTTTGTGTTATTTGTAGTTTTCTGTAGGATGTTAAACAAAATCTTTTACTAGTCTGGTCTTTTCAGACCACTTTTTAATACATTTGTACAGTATTTGTTTTTGTTTTTTACATTGTGTCTTACAAGAATCAGGTCCACATAGAAAGCAATTCAGATTTCACATTTGTGATACCATATATCAGGTAGATTGGTAGAATTCAAGAGTTCAAAGAAATCATGTTAGAGACATAGCCAGGTCAATATTAGTATTTTGGTGTCCATCACAAGCTGAATTTACTATGTGTATTCTTGTATGTACAGTTCACCTCAATATTTGTGCCTTCCATACTTTTACTATCACAGAACACACAAGCTGCACTTGATCATTTTACAACAAATAATGTATTTGAGATGACTAGAGAACATGCCAAAATATGAAAGACCATTTCCTTAACATACCAGAACTTTCATTTTTTTTCACATCCAATCTCTATTCCTTCAATTTCAATTGACTTGCTTTTCAGCTGTGCTGGTGTTTTTCAAGACCCCCCTTATTTATATTGATCCTTAATCACCTATGATTTGTGCAATTGTTCAAAGTGCTCTTCCATCAATATTTTCCATGATCTTGCCAAATTTTACAACAGTTCCCAAGAATAGGGTACAAAAAAATGAATATTTAAATCAATTAATATGTAAATATGGAAAATATAGCGTTATTTGTCATAATTTTTGTTTGAACAAGAATTTTGAACATGATTATGACATAGTCAATTTGTAAATCACAAATTTGGTGTTTTACAATGTTCTGTACTAAAACAAAACGAAAACCTTTAAAGATAAAATGTCCCTGGTCCAAAAAAGTTGGAAAAAAAGCTGACATTTCAGGGTTAACCCTTCAAAAAGTCCTCATATTTCTGAAATTGTGTGGAATAGAACAAAAAATTAACCATGTTCCTTTAAAATATTGCATTTCTACGAGTCATTTCTACAGTCAAAGGTGAAGGGGTTGGAATATTTGACGTATCAATATATATCATTTTGTAATCTACTGTTTATATACATTAAAATCAGCTGGAGGACTTGCATATGATTATATATGTACAAAATGTCCTGTCAAATATTACAGATGAATGTTGAAAATACCCAACTAGATTACATCTGAAAATGTGTTTTGAATTACCCCATGTAAACACAGCAAGTCTAGAAACTATTTGGACTTGTTTTCTATGATCTCTCTCTGTCTAGTCAAATGGCTTTATTTAGCATGACATTCCCTTCTTACCACTGACAGTGGGAGTTTAATGCTATTGGAGTGTTGATATACACCTGATCACATTATTATGTTGTCATTGTGACTTCCTTTAAGACTGGAGGTTGAGTTTGTAGTAATCTGAACAAAGTAACTAATTACAACTGCCTGTCAGTGTGTGATGGATTACTACTGACATGCGCTGTTCTCCCTTTCCCCAGCAGGAGCAAGTATGTGATCAAAAGAGAAAAATTTAAGCATTGAAATATCTCATATACTGTGCATTCATTTGTTTTTAAGCCTTATGGTCATGACTCATTCTTTTCAGCAAACTTATAAAATTCATTCCTCAGCCAGTTCAGCCCAGTCGGATCTGTCAATTCATTTATAATATATGTAACTTGAAAACTTGTCAATGCATGAACAAATTAAGGAATACATCTATGGATGGATAAGATTATGTATAGAAATGAATTAGTGAGTGGGTGAGAGAGTGAGGGAATGGGTTATGGAATGAGGGAGTGTAAATTGAAAACTTGTCAATGCATTAACAAATTAAGGAATGCATCTATGATTATGGATGAAATTCTGCATAGAATGAGAGTGGGTGGGTGGGTGAGTGAGTGAGTGAGTGGGTGGGTGGGTGCGTGGGTGGGTGAGTGAGTGAGTGAGGGTGGGTGGGTGAGTGAGTGAGTGAGTGAGTGAGTGAGTAGGTGGGTGGGTGGGTGGGTGAGTGAGTAAGTAAGTGAGTGAGTGAGTGAGTGAGTGAGTGAGTGAGTGGGTGGGTGGGTGAGTGAGTGAGTGAATGAGTGAATGAATGGGTGGGTGGGTGAATGAGTGAGTGAGTGAGTAGGTGAGTTAGTGAGTGTGTGACTTGGTGGGTGGGTGGGTGAGTGAGTGAGTGAGTGAGTGAGTGAGTTAGCTAGTTAGAGAGTAGATTAGCTAGTGTGTGAATGAGTGAACCAAGTATGGATGGAATAATAAATTATCAAAGGAATGGGACAACAATGTATGGAATTCAATGTAAGTCTTGTTACCAAGTTACTGTAGTAAAATTGTGTTATTTATCTGTACTATTGCAATTTGATTTACAACTCTATTGTAACTTCTAAATAATATCATGTGGTCCATTCTAAATATCAAAATTACTTACTATGCATGTATATTGTAACAAATCGCACAAACAAGCCTTGAAAATGGCAAAACATTGATACATCTAATAATTTTGTCAAATGCTTTCAATTGTATAGATAGATATAAAATTCCAAATTGAAGCAGTGTCACATACTTTATTTGTGTTTTGAATTGCAGCTGACACAAATCACACATCCATACAAATGTAACTATAGCAACAGTCAGGATAGACAGAAAATGACCAAATTTGATGGCGAAATACCCCATTTACACTATCTAATGTTTACTCAGGCCATCACCATAAAGGGTGAGAATTACTCCCCAAAAAGGGGGGGGGGGGGGATTAAAGAAATATGTGTCGCTCAAAAGTGGTATAGTTTTGGACATCCAAAATGGTGTCTGGGGTTGACAGCATCGGCCACGCACCCCTACCAGACCTGGCCAGTGGTACCACCCCCCCCCCCCCCCCCCCCCCGGGGGGGGTGTGCTCTTAACATTTGGTTTGCCTGAAAAGAGGTTCAAATCGACAATTCATATTGCTTTTGCCTGTTGACTCATAACTGCATGCAACAACTGGGGTAGCCATTATTCATTGTGCTGTCTAAAAAGACCCTACTACTTTCTAGGTGCATACTCCTACCAAGTCATCCAAATTATGTTCATTAACAACAAGACAGTAGATATAAAATATGGTGGGTAACGCACAAAAAGTCTATTTCCAATCAATTTTGGAAAAAATAGTAGAGTAAATAAATCATGAAGTGTTTGGATTTGCTCAGCTTTATTCTATGAGTGACACTGTTTCAGATATTCATTCATTTACAACACTATCTCTACTGCAGACAACTGGTATGTCTAAACCAAATGAAACTTTCATTGCCACTCTTTTTTGGAAAAGCAGAGATGAAACCATAAAATTATAAAAACATGCCTACAATCTCATTACATAATATGTTATCTCTATAGTACTATTGTTATTTGGTTGTTGATGATGACAAACGGTCTACTTAGACCTTATCACAGTGTATTGTTTTAATTGTTGAGGCAAATATATGTTTGCCAAAGTAATGTGATCTTTTATGTATATTTTACTTTTTCAAAAATTTCATTGTAGTGTACTATTCAACTCAGGAGTCCATCCAATCATAAGGTCTGATGCTGAGCTGCAATATTCCAATCTGTTGTCAGGTGACCATATGATAGCCAATCAACAATGGTGTAGTCAGATAACTGAATTCTGTTGCCAGGTGACTCAATAATAGCCAATCATGAACAGCATAACATTGGATTTATGGTAGTCAGTCAGTAACACTGATTCAGTAAAATTGTAGCTAGGTGATTTTATTTCAGATTTATACAATGACACAATCTTAAAGTTTATACTTGTCAGTGCCAAGACAAGTGAATTTTTGGAGAACAGATCAGAGTTTACAGCTCAGCAACATGGCTTTGTACACCTGCATCCTGTACGTAGTGTGAGGTTTTGCAGTATATAGTGGCAACATCAAACAATCAATGCAGGATAACAAAAACAATCCATTAGTTTGAGTTGGGTGAGGAAGGGGGAATGGGGAGTTGGGTGAGGAAGGGGGAATGGGGAGTTGGGTGAGGAAGGGGGAATGGGGAGTTCAACTATATAGCTTTGCATTTCACTAAAACGAAATTTAGTTTTACCCAAGCCAAACTTTTTGTGGATGATTTAAGTTCTTTATCCTGCTTTGATCTATTGATGTCAGCCCCTATGTCAACCATGCAAGATAGTGATAGTCACTTCTTATGGAGAATTTTAATAGACTTAACATTGTGGAATCCAAAAGCTGACTTTACTATACTATAACACAATCTCCTTTACTTATTATGACAAATGCTTTTTTTTATTTCAGTACAACATACAAAAATTGTATTTACTTTCACAGTTTCCATGGCAATATACCTACATTCCTATGCATATGTCCCTTGTATTGCAAGGAGTTCATTGATTGCTTGATTCACTAAATCCCAGTCCATAGTGGTTCTTAGACTGTGTAGTTATATGATGTTATATAAGTATGTAAACACATTGCTTGAAAACCACAATGTTAGATACATTGTAATGTTCCACCCTGATCAGTCCTCTTTTCAGACTGAAGTGGTGACTGATAGGGTAGTTGAGATGCTATCCATGGTATCTAATCTCAAGATCTCTCGTCAGTCTAGCTCAATAAGGTGCTGAGATGAAATTTCAAATTTGATCATAGCCACCCATGCATTTACATTAACAGCTGTTGGTTCATGATTTCTTACTGAGCTAGACAGGGTGAATAGTAAACTCTCTATCAGCTTTAGGAGTGTTGCTAGCAGAAAGCGACTGTTTTGTATGTACTGATATCTACCACATACTTGTATTCTATCTTATATTCTTGTACTGTGCGCCCTCATTGACTAACAATTCCTTGATGTGTTATTGCGACCCATCATGTTATTGAGTCCTGAGCTGCTTTCTGTTAGTAATGCTCCCGAGGCTGAGAGAGTCTAGGTAAAGAGGTGATTTGACGCCACAGATAGCATGTAAACTACTGATATTGTGACAGGGTGGCTTGACATGTCATATCTTGCAGACTATCACTGAACCTGCTAACAAAGGAGAAAGAAAAGAGAAGGGATACATATGAACATATGCAGTGCTTTGAATTATTTTGAACATAAGTCAAGGAGAATGTGTTGTAGATCTCTAAATGATGCAGGAAGCACATATAAAACAGACATGGATAGTTTACATATTATAGCACCCCACAGGTCATCTTAGTCTTTCATGATATTTACTTTTCATCAGGAGAAAACTTTTGAAGTCAGTGTAGTGGTTTCATTTTGAGATGCCATTATGTGACAATACAGTGTGTGTGTTTGTTTGTTTGTCTCTTCAAACTGTGTTCTCTTAGTATTTTCTTACAACAATCGTGTACTAAACCCAACGAAAGTCACAATAAAGCTGTGCTTGTTGCTGACCGATTTAATAACATACAATGGTGTGTGTCTTTTATCTTGTGGGCCCAATAACTAGCTACGTATCATATCAGGAAAAAAGGAACTTTTACACCTTGCCCATTGACGGACATGACTAGCTCGACACAAATCACCCTTTATCTCAAATAGGACAACTTTGTGTCGTATCTGCCACTTGTATAAACAGCTTATGTTTTACAACAGGTCACACTGAAGTAAAGCACTTTCTCTATGTGCTACGCTTGGTTATAGCATTCACATTACAACAGGTAACACTGAAGTAAAGCACTTTCTCTATGTGCTACACTCGTGTATAGCATTCACATTGCAACAGGTAACACTGAAGTAAAGCACTTTCTCTATGTGCTACACTTGGTTATAGCATTCATATCAAGTGTAAAAGTATACTGTTTCAATATTGGTTTATTTACAAGCCTAGAATGTGGCCTATCTAATATGGTCAATTAGCAAATGAAACAGTATACTTGATTTGGATGCTATAAACAACTGTGTTCCAACAGAAAACACTCTACTTTGGTTCTATAGGTTGTACCATACCTTATTAAACTTTTGGCAAAATTTTAGCCCACAGTTTAAATTAGTAAAGTAGATCAAACATTTGAAGGCAGTATACAACTATTACAGTCAGGGTTCCCTTGCATACATAGTCAATAAATTCAACTATTTTCACGTTAAACAATTGGTTACTTTATTATTACAGTCCAACTTATTAAAACACTCCTCCATGCAATCAAAATGAATGCAAAAACAAAACAAAGTGAATGTTGTATAGATTCCAAACCATCCTAAGTGGATTTATCATACAAAGCAGTTACAAGTCACATACGTGTCAACTATTTCAGCTCATACAGAAGATTTCAAACTGCCATCAGCATAGAACATACTATCGTAATATCTACAATAAGTGTATCAGTCAGTCATATCATACACACAGCTTTCAAGCTCAGACTACTGCTGTCCATCATAGAACTTGGATAAGAAATCCGTCTTGGGAGGTGCTTCAGTTTCATGAAAGTACCTCATCATATGTGTACGCTGTTTCCAGACATTATGGGTTTCCTCCAGTTCCATTTTGCCCTGAAAAAAAGTCAACAAACATGAAAGGTATTGGAAAGAAAGAACAGAACCATGTATCAACCATAAGATAGCCTTACATCAAATCTACATTTACATGTAACTACCAGTTGTGTGCATATACTAGTGGTACATTTGTATTTGCATTGCAGAGAAATGCAAAAACATTATTGCATACCTGCATGCAAATGATATGCAAATGATGCAAATACCCTGAGTATGCCACACTTGCACTCATATGTCATTGTGTTGTCATACTATACATTCCTTCCAGCCATGGTTATTTGTAATGATAAATGTAATGATAAAGGCATTGGAAATTTGAATAAAGCAAGTATTCATTGTTGTGCAATGTTTTTATTGAAAACAATTTTACTGCCTATACCTAAAACCCCCACTTCTTTAAAATTACAATTATATACCTTCTTCAGTGTCTAACTGGATCTGACAGAATGATCCAAATAACCTTTCACATCTGAATTTACATACCGGGTATACTGAATCAAAACTCCAGTCTCAACACCTCCAACAAATTTGGATCATTCTTTCAGATCCAGTTAGACTCTAAAGACAGACAAGTGATTTGTTTGAAACATGTCTGTTCCTCAATCTAAAATGGAAGAATAGAACTCATGTATGCATAAACAATTCTTGACACTTCACAAAAAAAAAGTACTGTATTACCTTGATCACCAAAAGGTCAATAGCACGGATATCATGTACATTTGCATTTAGCAAGAACTGTTCTTTTAACTTCTCTCTGCCTTGTTTGACAGAGATGTCCAATTGGTACTGAAAGACTGAAAGAAAATCCAATGGGGAAACAAAGTAAAGATATTGTATTAATGTAGCCAAGATGGTTGTCACATCCCTAATTTCATGAAGTACATTTGTACTCACTGTCTCAGTAACTAATCATTCTAGGTTGTAACAAATAACTTTAATATGCAATTTTACAAGAAATCTCAAGGAGACAACTGGTAAAACATTTGTAAATAATAATGTATATTGTAGTATGGAACTTCTTTCCCAGTACCTACTCTGTTAACCATGTTAGTTGTTACGTTACTTTTAATGTTGCGTTTACTATCATAATATACACCATTACGGTATACATCATTACATGTAACATGTGTATGTAATTCTTTTTATAGTTAATCCATTGATGTATTAGTGAGATCTCACTAACAATTAATCTAGTCCTGCTTGCAGATGGATGAAGTCGGGGCTCGATTCTGACATTGTCTCTAAACAGCCGGAAAGAAATGGATAAGGAAAGGGACATTTAAATTTTGCTTCCCCCCCCCCCCCCGCAAGCACGACTTTCGACGTAATTTTATACATAAAAATATATAATTAACCAAAATGCCTTTTTACAGTGTAAATCATATCTTTGAAGTTGCACGAATCCTCTACGTGCATGCCACAAACATGCCCGTAACATTAGGAATGAAATGGCCCTGCGACCCGCCGCTGACCTTCACGGATTCGGGTACGCGTACGGGTGGCCATCGCAACCAAAGTACACTGAATTTACCTGAATGGGGGATCTCTCTGTACCATGCCCTGTAAAGATTTCTCACTCTTGATCTTGCCTCATTTGCATCCCGAGACATTACTGGTTTAATGGTTTGCTTCGCGGCAGAAATAGCCGCAGCGGCTGCTTTCCCTGCTTTCTGAGAAGCCGCCATTTTGGTTCCGTAAAATAAAGCTGACGTAGGAGGCGCTATAAAAAGATCCTTTAACATAGTATTTATAATCAAATTACTCAAAAGTTGTTATGTTCGAACATACAGAATATTTCTTTCGAAAAAAAACTGACGAATAAAGAATAGGGACACTTATTAGATTATTGGATGTTGTCTAGAGTCGGTAAAACAGTAGAACTGTTCCTAAAAGTGAGTTAGCGAAAATTCACAGAGTTATGTGGTCTTTTTAAAATGGCTACCGTCGACCATGTGGACGTTGTTGAAGCGAGTACACTTCTTGTAGATAAGCACAAGGTAAGCAGTCTATCAACTTTAATTTAGATTACCGATAGACATTATGGAAGGACGGTGAAACGTAGCGTTTTAAAAGTTTGAATTTCTTCTGTTTATCCCAAGTCTCTGCGCTTGAATAGGACCTTTGCAGTGGCAATGGCAATATTGTCATGAGCTGTGGATACCCGACCCAAAATGAACCACTGTTTTCAATGCCTATGTGACAACCACCATTTAACACTAGATCATATTCTGAAAGTCTGTCTTGTACTGGCAATGATCGTGACTGCCATCAACTTGTACCTCATAGCTTTTGTGTGACTGAATTTTAAATGTGAGTTCTTTAATATAATATTTATCTGGAGTACAACATGACAAACTGTAAGTACCTCTGTCACCTCCACTCTTTAGGGAATGGTGTTAATTTCTTGAAATGAAAGAAGTATTCATCATATTTTGTATTATAATATACCTAGTGATAATACTGTGCCATGATTCGCTAGAATCAGTCACGTGATAGGAAAATAGAATGACTACTTCCCTTGGGGAAATAGTCCCATCAATTTTTACATAGTCACGTGATCACCGCGCGTTCACAGCGGGTCAAAATGGCAGCTTCTGACGATGTCGTCTGCCACCGCGAGTTCACAGCATGAGGTATATTATAAAACACATATTGCCTGGCCTATATTCGGGCTATAGCACCCGTTCATTACCCCCTCGTGACTGTGAGTTACCAGAATCACATGCTATTTCCCTCGGCCTTTGGCCTCGGGAAATAGCATGTGATTCTGGTAACTCACAGTCCCTCGGGTGTAATAAATGGGTGCTATAGCCCTCATGGCCAGGCAATATGTGTTCAATATTGCATGTTAGCCGGTGACCAGTCATCATCATGATATGAATGCTTTGGAAATTGTATATTGTACCCTATTAAACCAGTAAATGTGATGTCAAGAAAACTTCACTCATCTCATCAAAGCCTTGTTTCCGGGACTGGGAGAAAATGTAACATATCTTTATACAACCTAATGTACATATCATGATTTTTCAAACCAAGTTACAAATATCGTTTGATTTAAGGGGTACAAGAAGAGGTTTGATGTTTTTGGAATGTAATTTTATCTGCATATTAAAATAGTACTCACAGACTGTCAGTATTCTACTTACTGATATATACTTAACCACTGCATTCACTGATCTCATCAAACCTGGCACTTAGGTATAGCTTACAAACGATCCAGTGACATAATTTATTCTACTTATCAAAATAAAATGTACAGGAATTCCTACTATGCAATCAATAGTTCTAACAAAGCCAGAACACAAATTATAATGTCATAGAAGGTATGCATCGACGTTAACATTATACTAGCATAGTTAAATCAAAGTTTCTTTGTTTTTCACTTAAGTAAAAAGCTTATAAACTCAACTTGTGCCACTTTAACATCATTGGAACAACCATAACTCTGGAAATATATGCTTTGAGAACTCTAACATATCTCCACCCCACTCCACTATGGTTTTTTTTTCTTTTGAAAGGCTGTGCATCACATTTCCTGTGCAAAAACCTGATACAATTTGTTTGGTTATTTTTGCCAAGGGTGAAAATGGTAACAATTTGGTTTCACCCTGCATTTGTTCCTAACTACTAGTATTAGTTTCACTCTGCATTTGTTCCTAACTATTACTAAATATTGACATGTCACAGTGCATAAATAGTTTGATAACTTCTCTTTTACTTGTGATTGTTATGTTTTCCCTGTTTGTTTACAGATTAGTGCCTGGACTTAATAACAAACCTTTTGCACATTTTTCAGTACTTTGTAATTTACAGTGTTACAAACCTACACTTGGTCTATGTTGTTTCACATTAATTTTTCAAGTAGAAAAACATAGTGCAGTTTATAAATTAAAAATCCAGATACCCCATTCTCATCCATATGACCACTTTAATTACACTTTTAAAAAAAATGTATCTTTTATATATTACAGGTCTTAAAGGCAATACAGGCATTGTATAAACAGCATGAACTCCAACAAGCAAAACGAAAATCCCTTCTTGGTGACTCACAGAAAGTTTTCTTGCAGCTAGCACTATGGAAAGTACCTGTACAGAAAAATGAACGTCACAGAATGTAAGTGCAAAGTTATTCTGGTCAGAAAATTAAACAAAAACAGAAAGATAAAATCTGAAATTGATAATGCTTTGAAATATTCTAAATAGTTGATTTTCTGGTTCCAAAATGCATTATGGGATACATTGTGACATCTGTTGTTATATTTAGGCTTGCTTTGGCTTTAGTACATTTGAAATCACATTTTCATTGTCACATGATGGAAAAATGTGTTGATTACTTTAGTATAAATATCTATGGTAGAGTAGAACTGTATAAATATCCATGGTAGGGTAAAACAGAATCCAAGGTAAAGCAATCAAAGACCTTAAAACTTTTTAAAACTTACACAATAATGGCCAAGATAAAACAAAGAAAGGCCTTAAAAATGTTTGAAACCTATCACAGTAATGAGTAAAATGTATGGCATAAGATATTGTAAAAATTGAAATACACTATAAAGTCAAACCTTATGGATTATTGTGAAAAGCACAATACGTCCTAAATATTTGTAAACAAATATGTCTTTAGATGTGACATGAATGAATCAATTGTCGACATAAGCCTGTAGACTATATCTTGGACTAGGAACAGTTGATTTAAAATGCTGCCAAAGAAGACCAAGTTTCTAACATTTGAAACTTGAAGAAAATTTTGATTTCCGTGTAGAACTGCATCATTTTAAAGCAAAAAGCAAATAATTTGGAGAATATTGTATTTCTACTTCACAAGATCTAAAACATTCTAAATCTTCATGGTTTCAAATGACATATAAGGTATTTTCATTTCCTAGCCAACATCTAATCTGATGAATGTGATATCATTATATACATGTATAATTATGATAAGTGTACTACAAACATGATATGAAAGTATTTATGACTTGTTTTCTGTTTTCTTTCTTTCACAGTTCTATTCCTCATGCTATTCATAGCAAGAGGACTGATGTATGTTTGATAACGAAAGATGAACGCAATATGGACAGAGATCAGAGTGGCAGGTTTTATGAAAACTTACTGGCAGAAAAAGGAGTTAAAAACATAACACATGTAAGTCAGTTTGATATTGTGTTATTGTCATTCTCATGATACTGGTAAAGAAAAATGCCAGCAGTAAATTGACTTTCAAATTAGACTTTGAGAAACCAATTTTTCTCTAACCCCTCTCTCAACAAGATGAAGTCAAATGTTGAAATCTCAGTGAGTCATATTCTGTTAACACATAGTGTATAGAACTTGTACAAGATTTGATAGACATGTGTGAAGAATGTCCATGTCTAATGATCAACAGAAAGTTTCAATGTTATTGGTTAATAGGTGAACCAATACAAAACAGTGCAAAATATATCATCAATTAGCTGTACAGATCTTGCCTAACTCTCCATGATTCACATCTTGCCTAACTCTCCATGATTCACATCTTGCCAAACTCTCCATGATTCACATCTTGCCTAACTCTCCATGATTCACATCTTGCCTAACTCTCCATGATTCACATCTTGCCTAACTCTCCATGATTCACATCTTGCCTAACTCTTCCTGATTCACATCTTGCCTTATGAATGTATTCCAATAATTCATATTTATGGCTATCTTCCTATAATTCAAATCTTGTCTAACTATTTCAATAATTTAAATCTTTACTCTTATAACTGTTTGCATCAATCTTTGTTTTGTAATTGTTCTAACCTGTCTGTATCAGTGATATTTACATTGAATTGTTACAGTGGGTATAACTATTTTTTATGAAATGAGGAAAGACTTGGATTCAAACAGACTCAAGTACTTACAATGTTTCATTTACAATACATGTATTAGATTCACATTTCAAGTACGAGTATGTCAGTCTTGAAAACCTGGCAGTAACACAAAAATAACTGTGATGAGTACAATGATCACAAGAAAAATACTAAACGCTCAATATTAATTAACATATGCAATCAATGACAGAGAAATGATATAGTGTTCAATATTGTTAAATCATTGCAGGTTATGTCCCTTCAAAAGCTCAGAAAAGAATACAGGCCATATCAAATACGCCGCGATTTGGTCAGAATGTATGACATCTTCTTGGCAGATGCAAGAATATTTCGGCTTTTAGACACATGTACAGGAAAGGAGTTCCACAGAAAAAACAAGTAAGTGATAACCAGCATCTTTCAAGCCATAGCAGTTGTACAATAAGGACCCATGCACTGCATACATTTTAGATATCATAGGTGATTTCCACCAACATTTTACATCACCTTAAACATTGTCATAGATACGCATTGAAATTTAAATTGCCTAATTTAGAGAAGAATTAA
The DNA here is from genome assembly GCF_964340395.1 of Glandiceps talaboti. Classification (NCBI taxonomy): domain Eukaryota; kingdom Metazoa; phylum Hemichordata; class Enteropneusta; family Spengelidae; genus Glandiceps; species Glandiceps talaboti. The sequence goes on from NC_135553.1 coordinate 25,653,618, forward strand.
AATAGAGGGAGTTTTATTGTCAGGGTGTGGGGGGGGGGGGGGGTTACTTCTTTTGTAATATCAAAGGTTTCCACAAGTAAATTTGAGTTCTTGATTAAATCATAGACACTACACTCATGTAGAGTCTAGTATGGTTAAGGATGGCAGTGTTCTCCGCAGAGGGTTTTAGCGTATCGGGCCCGATATCCTTTAATTTTCGCCGATACGCTATCAGTTGTCCCGATACGCTATAAGATTGTATAGGGTTCGGTAAATATTGTTCATCTGTCAATCAGTCAGCTGACGCCTTTGTTGTTTCACAACGTTTGTATTGATCCTTCACAAGTTCACACATAAGCAGCAAGTAAAACTAATGAGTGTCTAATTAATTCAACTGACTATTCAACATGGTCATTAATCAAAATATGTGAAAGTCTTTGGTTATATTACAATATGTATATTAGATCAAAAAGATTTGGCTGGAGAAATATCCCTGACAGGGCTAGGTTTAAATCAAAATATAAGCACTGGATTCTAAGTACATATTAAGGTTATTAGTTATTTGCGTTTTCATGATGCTTTAACCAGTTGACATGTAAATTTCGTATCACTGTAGTGTGTTTATCTGTTTTCTTATTAATGTAAACAACTGTTGTTTGTTGTCTATTGACTGTGTAATCAGTGTTAATTTCAGCAACCACAGTCACCACATTTTTTGCGATATGCAATTCAGTGCTTTTGAAATTGAGTGGCTAGACTCGATTAGTTTTCTGAAAACTATTTTCTAGTCTCTCACCCACAACTTGAAATCGTTTTCCTTTAGGATGTTATCATTTATTTGTTTTCTTTATTTTTATTTCTTGTGGGGCATAAATTCCAATTCAATTCAATACTACCCACTGAGTGTTGTGTGTGTTTGTTGTATCTTTGGTTTAGGTATCCTATTGCAGTGAATTTAACCAAGACAGATTTGGCTGGAGAAATCAATAAGGCTGTCAATTCCACTTATTTTACATTGATTGGAAGGGGATCTAGCAGGTAATGTTATACACAAAACAAACTACTACAAATTTACAGCCAACTGCAATGGTCTTAGTTGACTTTAATGATAGTATGAACAGCAGGGATGCATGTAGAATAGTATCTACTCATGTCAGAAGATACAGATAGGGAGTCTAACTATATTGCTGCCCCTAACCCTACCAAGCCCCAACTCCCTAGCTTGAATACAAAAGTGTATCCACAGTAGTCAGTCCACTGTTCTACATTCTTGCTGTCTGGTTTATGCTAGGGAGTCTACCCACACGCATATCCCTAACCCTAGCCTAACCCTAACTCTCTAGCTTTGATACAAATACATGTATAGGTATGCATCCACAGTAGTCAGTCCACTGTCCTACATTCTTATTGATTATACTCAATCATCTGGTTTATGCTAGGGAGTCTACCCACACACATATCCCTAACCCTAGCCTAACCCTAACTCCCTAGCTTTGATACAAATACATGTACATGTATGCATCCACAGTAGTCAGTCCACTGTCCTACATTCTTACTGATTATACACAATCATCTGGTTTATGCTAGGGAGTCTAACCACTTTCCTACCCCTACCCTAGCCCTTAACTCCTTAGCTTGTACACAAATGTGTATCTATTGTACAGTCAAGCCACTGTTCTGCATTCCCCTAGCTCCCTAGCATGAATCAAAATGTGTATCTATTGTATAGTCAGCCCACTGTTGTACATTCCCCTAGCTCCCTAGCTTGAATCAAAATGTGTATCTATTGTAGAGTCAGTCCACTGTTCTGCATTCCCCTAGCTCCCTAGCTTGAATCAAAATGTGTATCTATTGTATAGTCAGCCACTGTTGTACATTCCCCTAGCTCCCTAGCTTGATTAAAAATGTGTATCTATTGTACAGTCAAGCCACTGTTCTGCATTCCCCTAGCTCCCTAGCATGAATCAAAATGTGTATCTATTGTACAGTCAAGCCACTGTTCTGCATTCCCCTAGGTCCCTAGCTTGAATCAAAATGTGTATCTATTGTATAGTCAGCCCACTGTTGTACATTCTTGTTGATTGGGTACCAAGGTTCTCCTGACTGTTGAACAGCTTATGAGTTGTACAATTGATGTCTGCCAATACATAGGATGTAAAAGACATATTCAAATATGACATCCAGGATAACATTGAAAGGAATGTTTTACCTCTGATAGCTTACAATAAACTGAAAGATATGTCATGTACATTCCTTCAATCACTTAATACAGATGTGTGTAACAAGTTATTAAAGCAGTGTACACAACAGTGATGCTTTTCGTGTAATAACTTAAATACATGTACGAGTATACAAAGATGTTACTGCTAATGTTGACGTAAAAAGTCACATGATTTACTGGGTATTGTTCGCTATATTACACATATTTACGTCAGTGATGTTCTTCTGTTGGGGTTTGTGGGCATAGCTTGTATCAGCCCAACTGTAGTTAGTAGTAGGCACAATTAGATTATGATACCTAGACATGACAAGTACATGTATGTATCTTTGAATTAGAATTGAATAAAGTCTAGTCCAGGATTATTAAACCTGTATTTATGTAAAGCTATCCAATGTCTTGGCTACTGGATTCAGTTGAATGTGTGGACAGTGTCGTCAAGTGCATCTAGCTTCTGTTATCTCAACACAAAACTATTCTTAACCTGCATTTCTTTCTGTAGTACATTTGTTGTGGCAAGTACAGACATGAGTGAGAACCAGGTAGCAGACAATGTCATGGCAGCTGTAGAAGGAATGATGACTTATATACCAATGGGTTGGCATAACATCAAGTGTTTATACATCAAAACAGAGCGTTCCTTAGCTATCCCAGTCTATGCCACATTAGAATGTAAACTGCCTATAACTGGTAAGAATTTACAAATATATAATTTCTTGCCAGTAAATATTTTTGTATCTTTACTGACCTTTGTATAAGGTTGGATTGCACTGTTGTATTATACCTGGAGAGTATGTCTGAATGAAGATTTCCATGACAACATAATAGAAACAAATACATCCTTCCATAATACGTCAAGCTCAATAAACAGAGTTTGTTCATTAAGGGGAGTGGGTCTGGCATGACCACTAAAATTTGCATTTTGATTTACATCATATGTAAATTTGCTGATATTGCACTTGTGAACATTCATTTAGGAGGGGGTCTTGGCCTAAACGAATGAAGCGTGTTGATTGATCTTGTGTGATATTGTACAATTGTCCCTTACTAGGTAGGTTTGTATGAATCTCAACTCTTTCATTGCTTTCCTGTGTGGTTGTAGAGACACTAATCTTACTCTGTCTGTTTATATTTGTGTTACAGTCCGATCACCTAAAAATAAGAAGCCTATCACAGAAAGTGAAGCCATTCAGCCAGATCCTGAAGGAAGTGGAGATGGAGAAACAGGAAATATGAAAAGGAAACAAACCACTGACAAACAGACTGTTACAAAGAAGATGAAAACCAGCAAAGATAAATCAACTAAACCAAAAACTAAAAAAGAGAAATTGATGATTGAAAAGAAAACAAAAGGAAAATCAAGTAATAACAAAGCAAAGAAACCTAAAAGTAAAGTTAGAAAAGTGAAATAGTGAGATTGGTGTATATTATTTAATGTAATTGTGAAAAACACTACTTATACAGTCAAAAGAATATGTCATTATATACATAGTAGGTCATGAATAAGATCACATGACAGCCCTTATGAATAAAAAAATCAGGCCATTTTATCTAGCGAATAACATTATAACATATAATGTAAAAGGTGTTATGTTCTTTGTGATTTGACTTGACTTGTCTGAATGGCTACGTTTTTTAGATTGTGTAAGAAGATTATTTGAACCCCTACAAGCTTCGGACTTGAGGGGGTCCACATTTTTAGTTTCACATACAAAATTTGGCAGAGGAACATCTTGAATTTATTGGAGGAATACAATGTTGTTACATATGTATCATTTTTACCAATGCCTTCAGTGAAAAGTGAGACTGAAATTACGTTATATGATATTTTATATCCACACTTCAAATCTGACAGCGATGAACTAACAAAGCAAGATCATTTCAAATAGCAGAATAACAAAATATTCATGTTTCACCAAGATATTAAGGTCATAACTTTTTAGCAAGGTTCAGTTGTTTACAACACCTTGTCAACTTGTAATGTTACATAATTTATATATCACATGAAGAAATCTTTATCATTAAATCTCACTCAAGATCAGAACTTGTGTTTATTCTGTGAAATTTCAGTCCCAATGAGCCCAGCATACACTGACATGGTTGTAGGAATGGGTTCTGTCTTGCCGATGTGTCTGTATGTGTCCAGTTGTATGAATTGATGTCATTTAGACATGGTACAAATGTCTCCTACACATTGAAGGGTCACATCATCTATAGATTGCTAGTTCAGTTACTAATATGGAATCCTTGTACTTTGGATTCTTTCTCCACACAGCAAATGCTATGAAATATCGTGTTTTTTTCTAAGGCTGGGAACCCTGTCATAACTATCGTTTCTACCAAACTAGAGAGATTACAGAGTTTCAGTTAGGTGACACAATGTTTTTACGTCTTGCTCAAGGTTTTTAGCTGCAAATTACACAAAACAAAATACAGACACTGATAGCATACAAGCATAGCATCTCACTGTGAACACAAATCAAAATCACTGTCTGATGAAACAAGGAAGATTTAAACACAAAACTTGTGTTCACAGTGAGATCAAATGTAACATTTTGTGTGTGAGCATGCTATCAGCATGATCAATGTCTGTGTTTTGGTTGTGTAATTCGTAACATGTGAGACATAAGAAACAATACCTAATTGAAACTGTATACTCTCTCTAGTTTGGTAGTACTTTTAACTCTTGAATAGTCAACCAACAGCCAGTAGATTGTTCAACTTGAGTCAGAAACTCCTCAGATACAGGTTCATTGGACAAAGTAGCATGTTGCAATGGTTGCATCGCTGAGAACATTTCCAGACCACCTCCAGCAGTTGAAAAAAATTATGTTTACATTTGTAACATATTTGAAATGCTAAATAAAGTCAAATCACTTCATATGAATAGCACTCAATAGACATCATTGACAGTGATGAATGCCACAAATTTTATGTAGAACTGATTTTGTGAACATTTCCAATCCGTTGAGCTGAATCAGAAAATAAGACAAATTTCCCACTTATAGTATTATAGATAGTGTATGTGAGAAGTCAGGGAAGTACAAGAACTACACTTTTTTTTGCTTTTACCCACCAGCTACCTATGATAAGAGTATCTGGCTTTCAAAGCCCCATTACCAAATCAGGATATACAGGTTTAGTACTGAATTCTAGAATGTACATATTATTGATCTTGACACTCAATTGGGTCACAGTACCCTTTATCATTTGAAAGTGAAGAAGGGGGTGTTGTCCCACAAAGACTTACAATAATGAACAGAGCCACCTCAAGTTATGAGAGAAATTTAAGAGTTTCTGATATGTAAACAAAACCAGAATAAGTGAATTATCCTCCAAAATAATAATCCTCCTTCATTGTGAATATTAGCCTCTATACTGACTGTATGTCAGTGAAATAAGTAAGAAACCATGACAACTGACTGCATCACTAACAACTTTGATAATACTGTAAAACGGCTTTTAGAAAATGGACATCACATGAGTTTACAAACACAAATTAATAACTACTAAGATCATATCAATTTGAACTGAAGACTGCTTATACTTCAATAAAGAGGGACATTAAAGTCAAGTTTTCATATTGTTGGGTGACAAGTTTTATTGAAGTATGTTTAACCATCACATGATATTGGTAGAACTCATACCTGGTATTCAGTTAAACACACATAGGTAGTCTGAAAGATCCACTTGTTGGTCTGTGTATGTAACCACTAAGTACATATTACATAAGCAGAAACAATGACGAATCCATCTGTATCTGTACCTTTACCTGTACCTTTACCTGTACCTGTATCTGTACCTGCATCTGTACCTGCACCTGTATCTGTATCTGTACCTGTACCTGTATCTGTATCTGTATCTGTACCTGCACCTGCATCTGTACCTGTATCTGTATCTGTACCTGTATCTGTATCTGTACCTGTATATAGATATGTTGAATGACCAAATAACTGGTATATATGATTAACAGAGAGAGAAGACACTTAGTCAAGCTGGATGTGTGTTTTGAAGGCATCAAGAGTTCCAGATTTAGCTATGCTATCCTCAAGATTTGTCTAGTCTATTAATGGTCGTGGGAAGAATGAGTTTTTGAAGATGTTTGTATTACAGTTTGGTATCTGGTAGGATCTTTCATACAAAACCTAGTAATAATGTTTGGGAGTTAGCCTTGAAAGCACCAGTGTTATGACTTGACTGGATTTCAGATCATGATTTTCCAGTTCCTACTCGTTTTAGGAAAGAAACTGTGTCGGTATGCTTGGTGTTCAACTCCAGGTACTTGAAGTGGCTTCTTCTACCTGGTGCTAGATGATTTATATAGATCTTCATTTATGATTTGGAATAGTTGTTTTAACCTTACATTTAGACATCTATCTGGTAATGGTTCCCATTTCAAACTCTGTAACTTATCTGTTACACTGGATCTCTTATACTATACAATAGACATACATTGACATGAGAGAGACATGTGAAAGTACTTGTGTTGTCATTGGTCAATAGCCAGATTGATATAAAGAGCCAATTTTTGGTTTTAATAGATCTTTATTCAACTAAAAATGTTCTATTTACATGAACACTAGTAAACTACAAATGGTGATCATGCAAAATGTGTCTCTTTGGAGAGATCATAAAACAATTCTGTTTCAGTCATTCCTCTCACAGACTTTCCCAATCAAACACTTTCCACTCACAGGCTCTCCCAATCAAACACTTTCCTCTCAGACTCTCCCAATCAAACACTTTCCACTCACAGACTCTCCCAATCAGACACTTTCCACTCACAGACTCCCAATCAAACACTTTCCACTCACAGGCTCTCCCAATCAAACACTTTCCTCTCAGACTCTCCCAATCAAACACTTTCCACTCACAGACTCTCCCAATCAAACACTTTCCACTCACAGACTCTCCCAATCAAACACTTTCCACTCACAGACTCTCCCAATCAAACACTTTCCACTCACAGACTCTCCCAATCAAACACTTTCCACTCACAGAATCTCCCAATCAAACACTTCCACTCACAGACTCTCCCAATCAAACACTTCCACTCACAGACTCTCCCAATCAAACACTTTCCACTCACAGAATCTCCCAATCAAACACTTCCACTCACAGACTCTCCCAATCAAACACTTCCTCTCACAGAATCTCCCAATCAAACACTTCCACTCACAGACTCTCCCAATCAAACACTTTCCACTCAGACTTTCCCAATCAAACACTTTCCACTCAGACTCTCCCAATCAGACACTTTCCACTCACAGACTCTCCCAATCAAACACTTTCCACTCACAGACTCTCCCAATCAAACACTTCCTCTCACAGAATCTCCCAATCAAACACTTTCCACTCAGACTCTCCCAATCAAACACTTTCCACTCACAGACTCTCCCAATCAAACACTTTCCACTCACAGACTCTCCCAATCAGACACTTTCCACTCACAGACTCTCCCAATCAAACACTTTCCACTCAGAGACTCTCCCAATCAAACACTTTCCACTCACAGACTCTCCCAATCAAACACTTTCCACTCAGACTCTCCCAATCAAACACTTTCCACTCACAGAATCTCCCAATCAAACACTTTCCACTCAGAGACTCTCCCAATCAAACACTTTCCACTCAGACTCTCCCAATCAGACACTTTCCACTCACAGAATCTCCCAATCAAACACTTTCCACTCAGACTCTCCCAATCAGACACTTTCCACTCACAGACTCTCCCAATCAAACACTTTCCACTCAGACTCTCCCAATCAAACACTTTCCACTCACAGACTCTCCCAATCAAACACTTTCCACTCACAGACTCTCCCAATCAAACACTTTCCACTCACAGACTCTCCCAATCAGACACTTTCCACTCACAGACTCTCCCAATCAAACACTTTCCACTCACAGACTCTCCCAATCAAACACTTTCCACTCAGACTCTCCCAATCAAACACTTTCCACTCACAGAATCTCCCAATCAAACACTTTCCACTCAGAGACTCTCCCAATCAAACACTTTCCACTCAGACTCTCCCAATCAGACACTTTCCACTCACAGAATCTCCCAATCAAACACTTTCCACTCACAGACTCTCCCAATCAAACACTTTCCACTCAGACTCTCCCAATCAAACACTTCCTCTCACAGACTCTCCCAATCAAACACTTCCTCTCACAGACTCCCAATCAAACACTTTCCACTCCGTCTGAAATCATCCAATATTAAACTCACAAACACTTCCTCTTACAGACACTGAAATTCTGTAATCAAACTCACAAACACTTGCACTCACAGACTCTGAAATCCTTTGATATCAAATTCAAAAACACATGAACTAACTTAACACACAGTGTAAAACATTCTCAAGAAAAATAAATAGCTTCTTCTACTACAATACAATGTACTATTACAGATTATTTGAATGAAATTGTGTTGTACTTTGCTGCATTCAATAATAAAAAGTATGCAGTATTGGTGTACAGTCAAGTAATCTTATTATAACAGTGACATACAATACAAGCCCTACTAGTAATAGTATGACAGAAACCCATCACATACGAGTACATGTATGGCATACTGGTGAAGGGAGGGGTATTTGAAGGAGTGCTTGCAGTGTTTTCTGCATTCATACTTTCACATGCATAGCGAGTGAAAATGCAGCAGAAAACACTGCAAGCACTCCTGGAAATACCCAAGTACCAACACTGGCACACATGCGGCATGGGCTGTTATTATTACATATGTTTATCCAAAACAACAAATTTCCATAAAAATGATACTATGCAAGGAATAATGCCATCATTTGCATACAGGTAAGCTATAATGTGTTTGGTACTGCACTGCAGTGCAAATACCACTAGTGTGCACCAGTGTAAGTAATCTCAAGTACACATGTCATAATTAGATTATTTCTAACACAACATCTCCCCATTCCCCCCCCCCCCACACACTTGTTGGTATATTGAAAAAAATTGCCAAGTTAAAAAAAAATGAAATAAATTATAGATTAACTATTTTATTTGGCTATGGCAAAAATGCTCAATAATGGAAGAAAACATGAATTGGAAGTATTTAAATAATGCATTACACATGGAAGACAACTGATTAAGACAATAATTCCAATTTTTGATCATCATAATGTTACTTCAAATATTGTGAAGAAATCAGTTAATTTTGATATTAGGCTATTTCATAGATATACTGTATACATGTTTTGTTTGATCAGATACTGAGGATATAAGTCTCTGTAGTTTGGCAGTATATAGTTAAATAATTGGCATGATGATTAAACCCAGTATCTTACAAACAAGTTTCACTCTGAGTGAGTATGGGTGATTACAAAGTGATGCATATATTACATGCACTATATCACCTTTGTATAAGGTCTGTGTAAGATCAACTGGTGCATGGTAAGGAAATGACTATGCACATACAGGCATGCACACACACAAACATACATACATGTACATGCATCCACATGCATGCATGGATTGATGGAAATGCAAACATACATATTACATGAATACACGCATGCACTCACACACACACCCCCACCCCCCCACACACACAGACAGACAGACAGACAGACACACACACACACAGACACACAGACACACACACTCATACCCAAATGGAGCATGCCCATTCAAAGCCCTCTATGCCCATGGGCTAATAAACCATGGTACACATGGCACATTGTCTTCTTACACAGTCTCAGCATGCATGTTTTGCTGGGACACACAGGAAGTGTAGAATCAGTTGAATCGTCATTACAAATTGGATTATTTTTTACACTATATGATATATTAAAGAAAAGTGACAAAAGGTATAAAAAAAAATACATGTAAAAGAAATACATTTTTTCTGAAAATATTATAATTCATAATATTGCTATCAAAATATAATTTGATTTCTTAAATTATTAAAAGTGAAAAGGACATGACAGTTGAATCAATATGACTCAATACTGATAAACTCATTCATTGATGCTTTCAGCTATAACATAAAAAAATAAGATTACATATTTGTTACTGTTTTAACAAACTGTTCTATTATTTGTTCCTTTCAATGATGTCCTGTTCACTGAATGCCAGCTTGTAAAGGTTGTTTTAAGAGAGCTAAATATTTGCATTGCTACCTGCCTGTAGTCGTGAAGGACTAACACTATGCTATTTCAGCTATCCTAACTGACATTTTGATTTTTTGAATTTCTGCTTGTCCTTGAAGGATGAGTGAAAATAAAATAAAATAAAAATGTCAGTTAGGATTGCTACAATAGTGTAGACCGTGTTAGTCCTTCAAGTCTACATGTAGGCTACAGTTAAGAGAGCTGAAATAGTGTAGTAGTGTTAGTCCTTCAAGTCTACAGGTAAGCTACAGTTAGGATAGCTGAAATACTGTAGTAGTGTTAGTCCTTCAAGTCTACAGGTACGCTACAGTTAAGAGAGCTGAAATAGTGTAGAAGTGTTAGTCCTTCAAGTCCACATGTAGACTACCTACACTCCTTAAACTTGCTAGTCACAATGTTTCAGTGTTTGTCAAAAAAGACTCAACGGTCAACAAAATGCATAAAACATTTTTTCAATCTGATATATTTTGCATATTTTTTCATGTTTTTTGTCAAATCCACTGTCCATCATAACAGGTGTAATAAATGTACCATAACATGAAATAAATTGGTGCTATGTAACACTCCTATTCACTTGTACACAAACACAAATACTGATCAGCTATAGTTTGATTATTAATAGTATACAACCTAATATACAAATTCTTTCAATATCAATACTCTATATGGTCAAAAAATACAACCTGTGAACATTGATACATATAGTATAGTTGCACTAGATGATTCAGGTTTAGTGAAAATGTTTTGACATGTGTTGACAATTTGCAGTAAACAAAGTATGGCAGACAGATGACTAATAACGTTTCTACAGGTCTACACTGTAACATAGTCATTGGTGGTGAACCTGTGGAGTTTAATTTGACACATGTGAAAAAGCACCACACTAGTACAACAGAGGCACATTTGATTTGCACAATCATGCTTTTGATGAATCCGTAAACAAGGTTGTAAACAAAATGCTCAATCACAATCATGATTACTTACATGTAAACATTTCAAAAAGTTTCACACACTTTCTATAAATTAAATGATTTTACATCATCAAAATGATTACAATGATAACAAATCACCAGTCTGACTGAACACAATTTATTTACATCATGTTTTCCATCATTTCTAACTTGCTGTCAGTCACACATGCACGGTCTCTCCCAATGATATTATGTTGTCTGCCATCTTATAATCACGTCAATCATGGTTGAAGGCATGATTACTGTGCTTACCAATCATGATTGTGATGATTGTGATTGGTACTTATCACACATGAAATCACGATTGCGGTTGATAAATTATGATTGTGCAAATTGAATGCACCACAGCTCTCAAACTAAAGTAGTTGTGGTGACCTTCAGCCCTTAATACACTAGTCTACTTTTTGTATCCAACATGGATGAGGTTGGACCATTGTATGTGGTACCAGGACCTTTGGCCATTTTCCTCTCTAATACAAGTTCCAGTTCCTGGAAGTCATGCAAACGTAAGACATCTTTATCTTTGCGGACAATTGTGTTTGGCATCTTGCGAATTTTAAGAACAGCATCAGCGTTGATGCGTAATTCTTTGGCACACGTTTCCAGGAGATTTTTGTATGTAAGCTGGCAATACTCTAGTTCAACCTCAATGTAATCTGTTTCCAATGCATTTGCCAATCGTACTTTCAAAACCAATTCTGAGGAAAACAAAAATTGAAAATGTCACAACAAATTATCTGACAAAGTTTATTCAGCAACCAACATGTAAATATCAGCATCCTATTACCTAGAGAGTAATCATGACATGCTTTCAATAATGGTACATGTATTACTAATCTAAGTAAGTCTTTATGTAATTTAAACCTACAATGACAAGAGTGAAACTAATCTAAGACTTGAAAGTTTGAATGCAGTTCAAATCTATAAATCAATACAAGCAACATTTGAAGTTACATAAATTGTATGTACAGTATATTTCATATTATTCTTGGAACAAACAAATTTGTATTTGACAGCCTATTGCACTGTTGCTTGATGAAATTACATTTTGCTGGGATTCTAGGGTCTATGATCCCACTGCTGACTATTGTCAATGAAAATTGAATACAATACTTCTGACTAAGACTATATGCCTCACAGCTGTGAAAATTTAACCTCTTAGGGTACAATGTTCCTCTGGCACCAATTTCCCTGAAAACCAAAGTTGTTCAAATCTTGTCAAACTTTTGCCAAATGAAAGCTTGTTTCCCAGTACTTTTGAAATAGTAATTGAAATATGGTGGTTTAATGTCTTGTTTTCAAGGAAATCAACAATCTATTATTTGCCACAGAGTTAGTACTGTAACATTATTTGGCTGCCATATTACATTCTAAAAAAGGCTTTATTTTGATATCATTTTGTCCTCTATTTCAACAACTGACTTTTATCTTGATTTTAACTGAGAATGGGCTTGAGTTTTCCTGACAAAAGTAATAGCAGCAGTTTAACATTTTGTTTCTAAGGCATAATCTATCTTAATAGCAAAAGTTTCATAGTTGGTGTTATTCTTACCATTGCTTACAGGGCGACTTGAATGTGGTGGTGCAGAATTGAACATTTCATTCACATGGTTCATCTGTGGTTTCCAGTTGCCAGCTGAGTCAGTGTTGTAAGGAAACGGTGGATATTTCAAATAAGATGGCATAATTGGGAGACTGTCTTCTCTATTTACAGGGCTATCATCACCACCCGCATTACCTGACAAAAATAGACAAAATTGGTGTCATTTAAGTATTTCAACAAAAATACTGCCATTGGCACACCAGCACAACTTTGTTGTTTACTTGTTATTAGTGTGGGTCTCACGAACACACGTAGATGTCATGTACCATAGTGAATTGTCTTTACTAGTAATCACTAGTCTGCAAAGGTTAGAATTAGTAATTACAATGCACTTGGTAGTGACATCGTCCCTCAGGTTGTTATGCAAGTGTTGAAATTTGGAAGCTCATTCACTCGACAACCCCTCATTATATCACCTTGGCAGTAAATTTAGAACTCATGATAGTATCCACTCATACATGTATGTTGATACTTTATAATGCATGTGTTTGTTTTGACTATTGTTTCCTCTGTATGTGTGTTCCACAAAGACTATTCTGTTAGCCAAGAGACTAAACTAACTGAATTGACAATGTTATTTGCCTATGACAGGGCATATATCAGCATTGATCATCACAAGCCAAGTACATGTATCTGGTACACTGTATTCTACTAACTCTCACAGATTCAGCTTTACCTGTGAAACTTAATGTTTGTGTGACAGCTGTTACAAATAGTTTGTTTGCCACTGTCATCTGAATCAAAACTGACAAAGATAAAATCCTTTCAATAGCTATTTTGAATCAATTTCTCTGTTTATATTTGTCTTGTAGCTCCATTCAGTGTTCATACAATGTACAGAATTATGCATGTATAATACATAATTGTAAAATTTCAATTTGACCAAAATATTTCTTTTTCAACCATCTGTCTCATGTTGATTTAAGTTATGTTCACTTTTACTGAATAAACATTTGTTTTTTGTCTAAATATCATTTATTGGATCACCCATCATCATTATACATATTTTGTTTTGTATTTATATAAACCAAATTATATCTTTCCTATTCCTTACACTGTTACAATACAGTACTTCTTTACTAATGATAGGACTGTGAATACTGATACGTTAGCATTACAGAACAGGATGACTTAATAAATCTAATATTCTACAATGGTACTCACCTCCCAGAAGTTCCTGTATTTGTTGGTTGGTTGTCAGATGTACAGCTTTTTCTCCTTTTTGAGTTTGTACATTTTTATCAGCCCCATGTTCCAATAAATATTTGGCTAGGTTAACATGGTCCCTCTTACATGCCCAATGAAGAGCAGTCCTACAAAATAGACCACAGACCACATTATTAGAGACTAAGTATCTCAATCACATAAGTTCATAACAAAGACTCAAACTTCTTCAGTGTTTTTGCTATGGGCTCCGGGGCTGGGAACCCTGGTAATAGGAAGGGGGTAAATCTGATAAAACTGGCATAGTTTCCCAGACATTATACTATAATATTGGCTGCGAACCCTGGTAATAGGAAGGGGGTAAATCTGGTAAAACTGGCATAGTTTCCCAGACATTATACCATAATATTGGCTGGGAACCCTGGTAATAGGAAGGGGGTAAATCTGATAAAACTGGCATAGTTTCCCAGACATTATACCATAATATTGGCTGGGAACCCTGGTAATAGGAAGGGGGTAAATCTGATAAAACTGGCATAGTTTCCCGGACATTATACCATAATATTGGTAGGGAACCCCAGTAAAATGATAAGGGAACAGAGGTAGATTTTACCTACCGCCTGTAACAAAAGATGCACATTATTAAGTGCATACGTGTACACCTCAAACTATAAGAAAATCACAAAAAAGCACCCTCTATATAGTATGAGAATTTTCTCCAAACCTTTCCTTTCTATGTACAGTCAGATAAAATGAAAATAGTCACCATGCCAAAGATTATCCCTTCTCAGTCTCTGAATGTGAAATAATTCTAAGGACACTGAATATTTGCCTACTATTAGTACTAAGAAATATTTATATACATGAGTCCGAGTGACTGTAGCCACTCCTCAGACTTCATTTACTTACTCTTATCAAACCAAAAACAATACAACAAATTATGCCGATGTCACTGAAGCAAATCTGACCAAATGAGAATACTCTAACCAGCAATGTTCCATGTACAAGTACTCATCACACTCACATAAGGGACAACTGTACAATGTCACACAAGTTCAATGAACGAAACTCATTTATTTAGGCAAACACTCCCTCCCCCTCCCCCTCCCCTAAATGAACGTCACAAGCGTGACATTGACATGTTTACATATGATGTAAACCATGGTGAAAATTGAAACAGTCACACCTCTCAGGGACACAATATCACACAAGCTCAACAGGCGAACTTTGTTTAGGGGGGGAGGGGGTCTGGCATCAATGTGATTGCTGAACTTTTTTTCACACTTCTATTAAACCAAGGGAAGTTTTGAAAACTTTCATATCTTCAATGATAATTTACTACTTAGATGTTAATAAGGTGATAAAAATTTACTTTTAATGGGAGTTATACTTATGGTAGTATTTTGATATCTTTACCATAATCTCTGTAAACAGGTTCAGAAGGTTGGAACTTCATGTTTACCCATCATGTTTTTTACACTGCATTGATTGTAGTGGTGTGCCGCTACAATTTTCATCATAGTTTACATCATATATAAACATGTGATGTTGCAATTGTGAATGCTCATTTATGGGGAGGGGAGGGGAGGGGAGGGGACATATTGTGCGACATATTGTGCGATTGTCCCTAAGATCGATACAATGTGAAGTCTTTGTACACAATATAAACACATTAATACACTAACCGAAAACCCAGCCCTGTATATCACATTAGCAATAAATTTTGTAATATTTATCAACATCTCTAAACAATATGTGTTTCTTTACAACATTTTGATGTACGTATGTTGTGTCCATGATTATAATTTGATGAGATTCAAACAAAGCAGTAATAAAAATGTGTGTACATGTGTTCCACATAGCATTTGGGTGTCTTTTATTATACATGTACTTGTTTCTTTATGATTGTTTGTTGCAAATAATAGCAATAAAACAGGTGGAATCTTAGCAACTAACCACAAACTGTTATCAATGAAGGCATGAAAGTGTGAAAATGAAGTTCAGCAATCCCTCCCCCTCCCCAAGCGAATGAACTTCTTTATTGAATACTTGTATTGTGTGATCGTCCCTCAATGCATGATTATTGTGGACTTTTGAAGAAATCCATCTGATATTGTTCCTCTAGTCATCAACAACTCAGAGGTTGAAATACATGTAGTGCAGTATTTTTAAGTTTCTCAGTGTTTACATCTCAGCCGATCTGAAATGGGAAATCAATACTGATCATATTGTAAAGCACAGCAAAGACTGTTTTTCTTAAGACGAATGAGACGCTTCCAATTTCCATGTCACCCAGGGACTGTTGGTCAAGTTCTATCGAACGGTGAGTGAAAGTGTCAATCATCGTTTGGTGGGGCAATGCCACGGCCGATGACCGGAAATGCCTCAATCGAATCGTTAGCACTGCCAGTAGCATCATTGGGTGCCAACTTCCTTTTCTTATTAAATGAGTAGTACAACGCTAAAGTAAAGAAAAGAGCTCAGTCAATTGTAAAAGACGATTTCCATCCAGCACGTAATTTATTTACTCCAAATTATGCACTCAGGAGAGAGGTACCAAACATCAAATCAGGTTCTAATTGCCCATTGTTTAGCTTTTACCCAACTGCAGTCCGCACTCTTAATGAATTAATTTAACTTCTGTGTTAACGCATCAATCTCGTATTAGGAGTCATCTACAGAATACTATTTTAAAAATTTGTAAATTTTTCATTACATGCAAAATCAATGCACATTTCATTATATATGTACCAGTATATATATATAACGGTTATTGGTATCATTCAGGTTTGCATGTACCCTGTTCCCAGTATTTTGGTTTGTGTGCCAAGATAGAAAGTCATCTTCCCCCTTATTTTTATTGTACTTGAATCTTAGCTTGCATGCTACATTTGTATGACTTTATATCGGTTAGTGTTACATCTTAGTAGTTCAGCTTGCCTGCTGAACGGTATCATTCAATTGTGGTGTCCAGGTTTGAGTGCCTGGACTCCGTAGTAGACAACAGCCCTGACTTGCGTGTCACTGCCGCTCACCGGGTCAGTGTGAATTTAATCCCCATGATGGACACATGAGCAGACGAAGCATCACAGTGTGTTGGGTTGACAAAAACTATCCCCTATCTCAGGCCATGCTCTGATAACTATGTTTTCTCAAACAATGTCCTTCTGTCATTCAATGTTAAAAGTTTAAAGTTTAAAGTTTATTTATTTTCTAAAGCGCCTTTTCTATTTATTTTTTTAATATTCAAAAGCGCTGTACATACAATACATTTAAAAGTATGGTAAAATAATATAATAAAGCTAAAAACAACAAATTGGTTACAATAATTACAAAAATGACTACTTAGTAAAAGACACGTGGTAATACATCAATACAGTTTATAATATTGTTTAGATGTGTTTTAAGTTCACCTTTAAAAAGTTCAATGTCAGTGATCAGCTTTAGTTCTCCAGGAATTGAGTTCCAATTAGCTTTGGTCCACAAATGGTAAGCACTCTGTCATTTAGTGTATGTATAATGATCAGCACTCATAAGACAGATCAGACTATCATAGCTTTGTTCAAATCATGGCGGTATAAGGGGAGATATCCCCTAATACATCAATGTTCAAACATACATGTTGATAGTGCGAGAGCTGCATGTGGTGATCTCCAAGTGTCATTTGTCACAACACTGGCAAAGTACAATCATTTACAAAACCTATTGATCTACCCCATGTGAAATACATATCAAACAAATTCAAGCAAACACTTAAAATACTTCAATTATTTAAATTTGTTCCGTCCTTTTCTGACACAGTACAATGTTAGCTAGACTGTCTCTAAAAAATTGCAACCCCTCCCCATAAATCTAACTACACACACACACGCACGCGCGCGCACGCACGCACGCACGCACGCACACACACACACACACACACACACACACACACACACACACACACATACATACATACACACATATACACATAAAAACGTTTATGTTTGTATGTGTATATGTGTCCATGATTAACGAGTGTAAAGGTGTAAATGTTATTTTTTATCATCTATACAGAATACATAATACATTTCCGGCATTTTGTGAATGCATCCATTCAGGACACACTTTACTTTACAAGTTACACGTGTAAATTGTTGCAGGGCGGCAACTTTTTTTTGATAATTCGTTTTAGAGGCCATTTCTACTTACCAACCGTTCATCTGATGTTGGGAGTTAATGTTAACACCCATTTCTACTAATTTTTTGACTCCATCTTCGTTCCCCAAGCACGCAAACTCACGTAAATTTTCTTCCATCCTGTAGTGTGTTGAGCAGTTCGGCAGCAGATAACCTGTAGTACAGTGAGGTCATCGATAATAATGTTGCTCGAGAACGAGGCTGATATTACGACCGCCTGGCGTACAAAAAACTTGTTCAGTAATATATTCAGACTGCTGAATACGGAATTTTGCAGCGTTTGTGTTAAAATATATTTTTCCCCCGAAAGCTGAATCAAATAAAACAAGTGTATATTGTGCTATTTTTTCCGAGTGAAACGACTAAAATACGTATTTATCCGCCATATAAAGGTGACGTTATTTTCCAACAATTTCATCACCATTCGCCTAGGTGGTTTATCACACAACGGGGGATTTTCCGAACAGATATTCTAGCGGCCAGTAGTAGCTACATGAAGAAATGCAGACCGCAGCCTCGTTGTTGGACGAGTTAATGGGAAGAGATCGTAATCTCTTACCCAATGAAAAAGTTCAAGAAATAAGCTGGGATTCGCCAGGGGTATGTATAGTGTATTTTGAAGCAGCTATTGCTTAATTTTACGTTTCGTGTTTTATCTCAAAACGTCATGTGCATGTGCGCGGACGCCATTTTGAGCTTTGTGATGTATGTACCACTGCACTTTCACATTCCAAGTGAGCATAGCTGTTTGTCGACTCGTCTTTTCTGCAGATTAATTAATGTATTCCGTACAGTGAACAATGAGGAGTAAAATACAATCACGTCATTACACCCTATTAGCTTCGCGTCACGATGTTGAACGAAGCTAGCAACAGCATTATGAAAATCCCACGCAGTACACTACTACTAGTACTACTACATTGTTATAGTACTGCGTGTAGAAGTGTAGAAGTAATACCCGAGACAGTGAGAGCTACACCAAGCACCAGTGTAAATTTGTCACACTTTCAGGAATAAAAAGTTGTAAGTCATATTACATGTAAAACATAGTGCAAAATGTGGGCAACTAGGCAAGACATCCCCCTGTACTTACGTGAGAAAAGAAAACTGGGTAAATAACTAGTATTCACTTTGTCATATTGTGTGTGAGTAATTGTAAACATGTGCATAGGATTAAAAGTGCTTTAATAAAAGTTAAAGGGGAACAAAGGCAAGACTTGATTTCATCATAGCTGCTTTAGTTGATCTCTCTGGTTAGTCACTCAAAATCTCTAAAAAAAATAAAAATATTCAAATCAGCCATGAACAGTCCTGCTATACACTGGTTTAGGGAATTATGGGTATATAAACAAGGAAGGTGCTTCATTAAGAATGCTTTTGTCACCAGAACCCATATCCATTAGTCTGGCTATTGCTTATACCTCTGTCATATGGAAATGAAAATTCTAAGATGCCATGTCCCTGTAATGTGTGTACATACTGATTCATTTAAATAAGTCAAACTAGTTGTCATTGTAGAAAGGACTGCACACTCAGATAGCCCAGGCTATTGGGTGAAATTTTCAATATGTTATCAGTTTTGACAATGTAATCACAACAAGCTGTTGATGCAAGGGCTAGAGAGGTATGACCAGCTAACAATGCATCTCAAAGTGCTGTAAACAGGCTAATACCATGGTAGGAAGATTTTCAATTTTCAGGGTACACCTGTAATATAACCTTTTTTGTGTGTCTTCTAGGTATGCAAGTATTATCTTGTTGATTTCTGTCCACATGAGTTGTTTATAAACACAAGGTCAGACCTAGGTAAGTACTGAACTTTGGTTAAGTTTAGTGAACATTTATGTCTGAATACACAAATATTTAATGTCAGAAAATGATGGAGATTCAAATAACAATCGGTGTACATTTATCCATCGTTACAAAATGTTTGAATCACATGGACAATACATTAAAACTACATGAGTTGAGTTACAAACATTTAATCAGTTTGTTCCGTCTTTTAATACAGAAGAACTGTAAAAGGTTAAACAACGCAGTTTCACTGAAATTTCCTGTGTGAAATTTCTTTGTATGTAAAGACTTCTTATTACATACATCATGACATGTATGATAGGTGATTTAGTATGGTAACATTTACAGAATCCCAATACACTTGGTTCATAATGTATGAGAGGTAAACCCATACAAATGGGAGAACTTTCATTGATTCTACTGTTTATTGTGCATAACACACAATTCTTGTTACAGAAACGTCCCAGAGGAAATTAACAAAATAGCCAGAAAATGACATTGATTTGTCTACTGATGCTTAATGTTATTAATTGTTTAAATACTTGAATCACACAGGTCCTTGTGAAAAAATACATGATGATTCATTAAGGAGAGAGTAAGTATTAAGAGATATTTAAAATCATCCCCATGTCTTTGACAACTTGACACATGAATACAAACCTGGTGCACATGGAGGCATTAGGAGCCTGTTGAAGGTAGTTGGAAGCCATTTTGAGGCAAATGTCCCCTACCAGCTGGCTCCATACTGCCTCATAGACACCATGTTCATATCCGGCCCATCTCTGAAATTGGCCAGACCAGTATTGCCCTTTGTCATATCCAGATATTACCTTCTACCATATCCAAATGTAGAAAATAGAGATAGCAGTGTTTTGTTGCTATGAAACAAATAACAATATTGGTTCCCTGTGAAGACACCATGGGCTGATCGTTATTAGTGACCTTCCCATGTTTATAAAACGCAGGAAGAAAAACTTGCCCATTTTCCCCGTGTCAATATGCAGATTTGGTGCATAACTTGACCTTGTAATGTGCAGATATTTCACCGACATATTCAGTCTTATCCATTGTGCTCAACTAAAGTCATTCACAGTACCAGTGTGTTGTTTATAAATTGTATTTATAGCAATGTGTAGGAGGCTGTTAGCAATGATATGGGTTGCTTGTAAAAGTAATCAAAAGATTAATGTACTTGTCAAAATGTATAAAATAAAATTCACTATGATCTGTCATTGGATATTGGAAAACATGTTGACTGCACTCTTGCTGTCTTGTCAATTGAGATGATGTAGAGAACAAAATCTTCTAGATAAGAAAATCAGTCTGTTACAAAAAGTGAAAATGATTGAAAAACTTTTGGAATTTTTAAATATGTAAACCCTGTTATTTATAATATGGTTTGTTTTTTGATAGTTATGAAAGAAGTGCCAGACGTGGTAAAGTTGGGTACGATGAAGATTTCTTACACTATCTGCAACAAATCATGGCAGATGTCGACAGACGAATTCGTCGTGGTCATGCTCGTCTTGTTATTCCTCCAAGCATGGGTGGGAAAGGTCCCAACACGGGTGGTATGTCCAAGAATGATGAGAAGATTTCTGTGTTGACAGACAGAATCAATGGTCTCGTAGAACAAATTGAAGAACTAGGAAATGAAGGCAAAGTAGAGGAAGCTCAGGGTGTAATGAAACTCCTGGACCAGCTGAAAGAAGAACGAGAACAACTTAGTAATGTAAGTACTTTCTACATTACTAATTTACTAGCTTCTGATAGATTCATTTTACTACAGCCACTAAGTTCATTACCAGAGAAAACTTCTGCATTTTCTCCGAGTGAAGTGAATCAGAAATTAGAATAAGCAAATGTCCATGGTATTTCTGTCTTGAAAACAACTATGAGTATAGCTATATGCTTCAATACTTGGGACCTGAAATAACATTTTACCAGATGCTAGAGGGTCAAAATACATTGACTTACTCTGATGTGCACCTATAGTAAAGTTGAGTGGAAGTCATGATGTCAACCAAGAAATAGAATATAGTTTCTATGACACACCTAGGAAGTGAAATTTTATTTCAGGTAATGGGAGTTACAGTTAGAAAGAACGAGTACGTTGTTCTGTGTTTTGTGGGTTTTTTTAAAATTAGCATCGTGCAGTGTAATTAACCGAGTCCTTCTGTACCCATTTCAGAGTATGAACAGTATTGGAGCTCAAGAGAAACAAATGGAAGTATGTGAAGTTTGTGGAGCATTTCTTATTGTAGGCGATGCACAGTCAAGGGTTGACGATCACCTGATGGGTAAACAACACATGGGATATGCCAAGATCAAAGCTACTATTGAAGAACTCAAGGTTAGTAAAAAGTCACATTTCCCTGTCTGAAACTTAATTTGCTTGATTATTTCCATCATAAAATCCTAATAACTTAAAGTAACAAAAGAGCAGTGTTATAGTTATCGACTTCTCTTGTGATGGAAGAAAGTCATTGCTTAGAACCTACAACTCTATAGGTGTGAAGCTTGGAGAGAATCCCGATAATTGCATCAAATACTGTATGATGTGTAGTCATAATTTCAGTACCACTGTCAAAGAAACATGAAAATGAATTCCCACTTGTGTGTCAAGGAAATAGATTAAGTTTGTAGTTTTAAACCTGATCCACTGCCTTCCATTCAGTTAAGTGGTCCTGTAGGTCCAGAGATGAGAGAGACTTACAGTTGCCCAGGTGTCTACACTTTCATTAATTACTTCGAGCTAAATCAATCTCATTGTCCCAATTACAAGAAGTCAAATTATTGTCATTCTTGCAGAACAAAAATCGTAAACTGGATGAAGAGAAGGAGCAAGAAAGACAGCAAGAAAGAGAGAGCAGAGAAAGGGAAAGAGAGAGGGAACGAGAAGAGCGAATGAGAAAAGTTGAAGAAAAGGAACGTGAAAGGAGGAGAGAGAGGGAAAAGGAAAGGGAACGAGAAAGGCACAGGGAAAGACGACGTTCAAGATCAAGAGAAAGGAGACGACATAGGAGTAGATCGAGAGAGAGACGTTCTCGAAGTCGGGAAAAGAAACGAAGAAGTAGAAGCCATGAACGAGGAAGAGATAGAGACCGAGACAGAGACAGAGATAGAGACCGAGATAGAGATAGAAACAGATATAGAGACAAAGACAGAGACAGGGACAGAGAGAGGTAAAGTGGCATGTGGTACAATGTATAGAAGTGACATTTTGTACTATTTGACAGGGTTGTCCAATCCTGTAATGATGAAATTGAGATGCATTGCCTCAACTATATTTCGATATTGAAGATCAGTTCACTCGTAAAAACTGTCATTTTGTTTGTCTGTGTGCATGGTACTGTCATTTGTGTTTGTATGTGTGCATGGTACTGTCATTGTGTTTGTGAGTATGTGTGCATGGTACTGTCATTGCGATTGTGAGTATGTGTGCATGGTACTGTCATTGTGTTTGTGCTCGGTTCTCCATTGTTTTTACAGGATCGTATACATGTAAGCTGTTATTGTAGTCCACATTTAGTTCTGTGTAATGTCTGACATTGTGTTTTGTTATGCCTCTAACAGAGACAGAAGAAAACGTTCCAGAAGTCGTGAAAAATCACATTCTCGTAGTAGGAGAAGTGAGTCAAGGTCACATAGTGAGGATCGCAAGCATTCCAAAGGTATGGTGGATTTAGTATCTCTACATCAAATATACTGAAGTAACTGTAGGCAGCCAATCCATCAGCAATGCGTTCCAGAATAGTTAACCAGATTTTCAAACTTGGTTCCAATCACTCTGATTAAAATCTGGTGTGGTGTAAGTGGCTAGATGTCTTTACTTACTTCTATTTCCATCTTGTTTTGTCGTTTGTTTTGTTCTGGGTGACCACCGCCTTCCCACATCTAACCCTGTGTAATAGAAAATCTTGTTTGAATCTCGCGCTTTTGAGTAGCCAATCAGGATGAGCGTTACGTTTGCAGCTGAGCACACGAGAAATTGAAGAAAAAACCCCCAAATGTACACATGGAAGATGGTGTTGATGACGACCTGGCGGTGGCAGCGGCATCTCTCCAAACAATTTTGAAAGAAGCGTGCTGATTGGTTGAAGAAACCTTTCAAGATCCTTGAGATTCAAACGAGATTTCCTATTACACAGGTCAGATGTGGGAAGGTGGCGATCACTAAGAACAAAACAAATGACTCAAAATGATGGAAATAGAGGTAAATAAATACATCTAGCCACTTTCACCACTTTGGATTTTAATTAGATGGGGTTCCAATGGTCCTGAAAAATACCACTTTTGATCAAATTTACTAGTAAAAATTTGTATTATTATTGTTCAAGATCAGACTGCAATCATTTCTGCTACAACATACTGTGTCTTTGCTAAGGTTGGAAACCCTGGTAACAGAAAGGGGGAAATCTGGTAATACTAGAATTAGTTTCCCCAACATTGTGTCATAATGTAATAACTTTAAAATGTGCCTGGGGAACTCAGGTAGATTTTACCTACTTACTGCACTTAGCAAAAAACACTGAACATGTCATCTTGTGTTTTTTGTTTCCAAAAGAGAGGACAAGTGAAAGTCCAAGGAAGGAGATGGTACATGAAGAATACAGGGATGGGGAAATGGAAACAGAGAAGATAGAAGACAGGAATGATCATAGAGAAGGTGACTGATTTTCAAGTGAAAGGTGAGTGTTTGGTGCATAGTCCCTGTAGGACCACCATAGTGTCCTACAAAAAACATTCACAGGTGAGTGGATCTGTTGCTAGCTTGGAAAAAAAAGGAAAGGGTCATAAACTGAAACTGTCAGTTACCAGAACTGCAATATTAGTTTACTATATTGGTTGGAAAAAAATATAGTCATAAACTACAACTGTCAGTTATCAGATCTGAAAAATTTGTTTGTTAAATTGGAACTGAAGTTACCAAAAAAAGACAATTCTCGATTTCCAATTCTTTGGTTTGATTTTGAGAATCCAGACTAGAGATTCAAACAGATAGTAGAGAACATGTTAATTAGTCAGGAAAGTAGATGGCGTTGTCATATGTTAATTAGTCAGGAAAGTGAACATGAACAGATACTTTGCAAGTCTCCAGTATGCAGTGCAAGTTCAAATACCAACAATTTTCTTAAGTGTGGTCAGCCAGCACCAAAGAACCTTGAAAAGTGTTATGGCACCATAACTTCTTGCATTATACTGTTGCATTGTGTAAAACAAAAGATGTCCCACCAATTTACCATGAACAGTGATATCAGTTATTAGGTAGTTTTACAAAATAACTATACCAAGATCTTTATAATTTTCCAGTGCTTTTCACTTTCCTATCCAAAGTTTTGTTTGAAATATGTGTTAAGAAATAGGTAGTAGTACAGTAATACTAATTGATGTGGCACATTGGGTGAAATGATGAATACATCAAGATAAATTACTTGGTGATTTTGAAGCTTTTCACTATCTGTCCAAACTTTTAATATAGTATAGAATATACATGGCAAGCCAAAGTAGGTATAGAGAGGAAACTCTACATTTTGAATATCACAACATTCAGTTCATTGTGTATGTGAGTGACGAAAGGTGAAAATGTGCGTAGCACATCACCAATGTTATTGGTGGTGGAGCATATAACTAAAAGATTTGATTCCGCAATAAAAAATTGTTATCATAAAACTAAAACCAATTGTGTAAGAATGCTAGTACATCATCAGTTTTGTTGAAGTGTGATTTGTATGATGTTTGAACCATTTCTGGTTTCCTCAACAACAACAACAAATGAGTACAATTTATGGTATTGCTCAAGACAATGGCAGTGTGAAATGTGTATGTGTGTATATGCAATACAAACCCTGTGTTGAAGATCTATAACTGATGCCATAAATTCTACAAACATTTATACAAAGAACTGTTATGTAAAAGCCAAGTTTGTGTTGATTCGCAAATAACAACGAAGACGTTGAGGAAAAGGCGGCTTGTAAATAAATGTGGTTTCAGGTGATATGCGGAGCACCAATATGAACAACAGGACACCTCATAACAGGTATTCCTTACAAGTGGTCATTGCGTAGCTGTCAAGCATGGGTACATCATTTTTCAACTTCACTTTTATTTCTCTTTAATTTCAAGACTTATTTGATAAGTTTCAAGAGTGAATTCTAAAAGTCAAAGTCTAGTCAATTGATTTTTTTAACGAGAAGATAAATATTAAGTTCTCTATGTTGGATTTCATGGTTTTTGGAGTTGAAAATGCTTTTACTTTTTTTTGGGTAGTTTTTCATTGTACCATTTACACTGAACAGTTTACTTATGTGCACCGACTCTGATATAAAGTTTATGGACAATTACACTTTTTGTTGATTTAATATAAATCTGCACCTTGTCCAGCTAAGAAGACTCTGAATATGTACTAAAACTGTTTTTGTGTTTTCTTCTGTGTCAATCTTGTTCGTTTGAACAGGTCAAGCTAATACAAAAATGGAATATTAACCAGGAAATTGGACGGATTGGAACATCAGGAAGACTGACGTCATGTCATCATGCTGACATCAACAGTTAGAAAAAAGACAAGGTGAACCTTAGGTATATTGCATTATCCTTGATTGAACTGTTCCACCAGTCAGTTTTGTTTTCAAATTTAGTCAATCATTTTCCTACTTTTTAACACGTAGATCAGACAAAATTCAGGGTAGTGTTGCTTTCTTAGATAGTATTGATAGCATTGGCTTTGAAATTGAAACCTATAGTAATCATCACTTCATTCTGACTTCAAATAATAAATTATGCAAACATTTTCACACCATTCATTTTATCCAGAATCCAGTTTGACTACATTTGAATACTGGTAGATGACAGATTTTATTGCAGACATTTCCAAATTCCAGGATTTATCAATCATATCAGATTAATTTCCCACCATACTTTATGAACTTTTTGAACAATTCTCTCGGATTGCTATTGTTTTCCCATCAAATCTTATGATTATAGGAAGAGTAAATCACTTGCCCACAACAAAGGGTTGGGTTTCAATTAGTACATATTAACACTGTCTGCAGTTTTAGTTTTGATAAAAATGAGTTTGTGCCAGAGGGCTTCAGTCATCATAGCTAGATCTAGATGTTCTTAGTAGTGACTACTTGCTTGTCATTTTCCATATTACTGACACAATGTAGAATCTGGCATTTTCATGTCTTCTTTTAACTGTAAGTAGACAATCTATTAGCAGTCTTAGAGGTCATCAATCTAGCCAAGTCACTGGTAGATAGAATTTTATACGAGACAAATCAAACTCCATGGACCTTTTCAGTGAAGCCTGCCCTCTAGTGGTACAACAAAGCTTCTGTTTCAACATATTGAGTGAATCAGTTTGAACAGTAGAATGTCTCAATAAATACCAGTAAAGTAGATGTTTCAGTAGAATAATGTGTGTTTCAATATTAGTGTTTCCCTTGGGAAAAAAATTTGTAACCAAAATTTACATGACAAGGTGTGTTATGTAAGTCACCACTTTTCATTTCAAGAAGCATTACAGTACTTGTCACTAGAGGGCAGTATAATTAGAAAGTGTCTTCACAAAATGCCAATATCATTATATTAATGAAATAAATTTGGACAGAGTTACCTTTTTCATAGAATGAACTGGACAGTGGGTGTAACTGTCTTGGTAGATATACTACATGTAGACAACATATCAGACTTAACAGTTACTGGACATTGGTACATTTTTGTTGTAGTATCTCAAGGTATGTGACTCCTTGTTCAAGTTGTATTCTTTGATTTCTTTTCTTTCCATAGAAATGTTATTAGATGCCATTGCTGTGGAATTAAAGTAGTAATATTTTAGAAACTAACTTGGATATCTCATCTATTGTTTGTGTGTGTGTGTGTGTGCATGAATGCATGCATGTATGTTGTGTATGTATTTATGTATGTATTTATGCGTAATGTATGTATGTCTCTGTGTGTATGTCTATATGGGTGGGTATGTACGTATAATTTATGTATATGTGCATATGTGCATGTCGCAAATGTGAAACAGTTCAGATTCTCATCAAATTACTCGCTGAAAATGAAATGAAACAAAGCACTTAAGCCGTGTGTGGTGTTATCCAATTCTCATTTCAAGTTACTGTAACAGTTGTATGGCAATAGACGTATCAAATTGTCAAAATTGAGATCTATCAGATCTATATTTTTTGTCTCCCGTGTATATTTGCCCTCCTCCCATCCCCAGAATCTGACACCACTTGATCTATCCTTGTGAAGCCTTTTTCCAAAGCTGTAAATGTTTTTCCTGTATTGAGACAGACAGCCAGCCAACCATCTCTTTCAGTAAAACATGTGATTAAAAGAGTGGGTATTGTGTACACCTTGTTAGATGATCTCGAGTTTTGTCTCACCCAACACATGATTGGCAATATGCCTGGTGATTCAGTATTGAAACCTAGAATATTATTGCTACCTTGTATGTCGTCAGTTTCATATGGCAATGTTTACTTTGATGTCATGTTTTAACCTGTGATTTGCTGCCCTTGACTGTTTGCCTATGCCAAGTCATCAATATTCATTTTGTCCATATATTTCACATCAAGTGGAGACACTCCTGACATATCATCTGACCCCCCCCCCCCCACACACACACACACACACATAGACATCCAGTAATAATTTATAGCTGATTCTTCATGAAAGAGAAATATTGAATTGATATTGTTAAGAGTGTTTGCAGTGAGATGACACTGTCTAGATCATCCAATGGCAGGATGTAAAGGGTTTGAGGCTAAGGCCATGAGCAGAGTTTGTACGAGTACAAGATGTAACATACAATTTGATAATGATGTATACATTACAACCAATGACTAGTACTATTGAGTAGTATATATGTGTAGGCAGTCTGTAGTTGAAATTATGCTAGAATAAAGCTAGGTAGGTTAGTCAACTATCAATGGGTCTAACTAATTCTGCCCATCAAAATGCTGTAGTTGTGTGCATGGTTTCAGGCAAGAAAGAGTGAATTGTAGACTTGAGATGTTGCGTCTCTCCACCCGATGTGTGAGGGCTCCCCGTCATGGAGATTAAGTGAATAGCTAACCAATAGCTAAAATGTGAAGATGTCTCTCACAACCTTATATTCTATGTTGTATCAGGCAAGTTGTGTCAGTTAAAGTATTTTTTCTCGACACAGTGTCAGGTAATAAAGCAACAATTTGAAAAGCTGGTGTTGTAGGTTTTTTTGTGAATCAATTTTAAGTGTTCCTTTGTTGGTTTTAATAGACAACCTTTACTTTGCCTACCTTCTTAATGGGTTGCTTCTACCGAGCACCCTCAAGCGGTGACCCTTAGAGGATGTCTGACCCCTGCAACTAGTCAGATCGCATCGGTGTATGTATCAAATGTGGACAAAATACTAAATGTACATAAAAATCGGTTAAAATTGATTTAGAAAAAACACCTAGCTTTTCAAATCCTTACTTTAATACATGACACCTTGTAAGGAAAATATATTTTATTTTATTTTTTAATTCGGAAGTAAACCACAAAGAAAAAAGAAATATTTGTAAACAATTACAAAGGTCTTTTCCAAATCCCCATGTTCAAATGATGGACATACAGAGGCATTTTTTTCTGATCGAACAAAGGGTATTTATCAAAATTAGCATATCTTTTGTAATTGCCAAAACTACATTTCATGAATGCAAAGTTGCATACAATTTCATGTCGTAACATGCAAGTAGGCTTTATCGAAATCATACAAATGTAACAATCTATATTCTTTCTTTAATCATTTATTTGATTTTTGTGTACGACTACTTTGTTTTTATTTTGTGCCTTGCATTCAAATTTTTAATTTAATATTTAAAAGTTGGTGCCTATATATGGGAATGAATAATTGCATTTCAATTGGAACTTTTATTACCCACTTCTATGGAGCAAAGTTTAATACCCTTTCCTTCTTTCTCTATTTGACCATTGTAACCTCAGTGTGGTTATAAAGTTGTTTGAATAATAAGCCATCTCATATTAGGGTGACCGTATTTTTTTTCTTCTCATCATCTGACCCACCCAAATTTTCAGCTCCAAAATCAAAATTAATTTTTTTTTACGCCAGTGTATTATATTTTGTGGAACAGCGCCCTCTATGGCAAGAATAAGCAAGTGTCTGGACTGTCGACGTTGCCTACCATGGCAGCAGCAACGATTCTTGTATATGAATATACACCCCAAGAAGATGAACTTAAAACTTTGTTTAAAGTTGTGTTGAGAACATGCCAGTTGTGTAGAGAAGCTGGGAAAGGGCTTGTTACCAGGAATCCAATAAAAAGAAGATAGAGAGGGGGAAAAGGAGAGGCAGAGAAACATGAACAAGATGTTTCTTTCCCTTCTTTTTTAAATCAACAACTGACCGACCCTATACTAGATGCTATGAAAAAGTAATGAGAAACAAAAACAAACAGAGTCACTCTTATTATATGTTCAAGGCAGTGAATGGTATACCTTGGCATTGCGTCTTCCACGTGTTTTGACCTAGGCACATACTACCGGGGTAATAATTTGAGACATATGCATAAGGCAAATGAAAAATAAATGTGTGTTCCTGATAACATGGTCTCTGAGAATAGAGTATTTTTAAAATTTTGTTTTTATTTCATTTTATCTTTTAAATTGATTGCATTTTTGAAAAATATTGCTTGATGAAATATGTACAGGCATCATTGGGGATAGAAAAATGGACATGCTTGAAGGTCAAGAAGACAAAGAATTTCTTATCTTTTTATTTTAAATGTTTAACGGTCAGAATAGCTCTGCTGCTTTTTTTTGTAACATAATATGTAGAAGTGGTTCTGCTGTTCAGCTCTTCCACTATGGAGTTTTGTCTTAGCAAAGTAATAAAGTGGTTAGTGGTTACATATGATGACACACTACAGAACACATTTCACACAGAAAGTTGGCAAAATATTGTACTTTTATATTACAGTCACCATTGTATAAAAATGCTATTTTTTCCCCTAATTTGCCTTGAACAAACTTACATCTGCAAATTCGCAAACAAAATGGCTGCCAGGCAGCCATATCGGATTGTATCACGACGAAAATGGATATGCACACCAAATTTCAGGTCAATTGACCATGCAGTTTTAGAGAAGATGAAAATATAAAAGTTGACGGACAGACGACGGACGACAATGGAGAATCAATCTAATCCTTAGGCTTTGCTCAGCTGTCACTGACAATGGAGCTAAAAAATGTTTAGGGTCAGCGGTTTAAACTAGGGTCGGTTGAGTTATTGGAAACACACAATTTTTTATTTAGGGTTGGGTTGTCGATGGCCTCTTACTACTGCAGTCTGGGTTCAAACCCATTTAGAGTCAGCTTGGTTTGATTAAAAATTTCCAAGATCTATAATTATGAATGGTGATGCTCAGTTTGATCCTACCACACGATGTAGATTTTCCCCAGGTTCTCTGGTTTCCTCTTGCTTCAACACTTGGGCACACGAGGCGGCAGATTTTCCCCAGGTTCTCTGGTTTCCTCTTGCTTCAACACTTGGGTACACGAGGCGGCAGATTTTCCCCAGGTACTCAGGTTTCCTCCTGCTTCAACACTAGGGCACACGAGGCGGCAGATTTTCCCCAGGTTCTCTGGTTTCCTCTTGCTTCAACACTTGGGCACACGAGGCGGCAGATTTTCCCCAGGTTCTCTGGTTTCCTCTTGCTTCAACACTTGGGTACACGAGGCGGCAGATTTTCCCCAGGTACTCAGATTTCCTTCTGCTTCAACACTAAGGCACACGAAGTGGCCATGTTGTTCAGTATGCATACTGAGGGTCTGCTTTTTACCAGAAGACAGCCAGGACTGACTATTACGATTTGTTTGATCAAACTTTATAAAAGACTACTCTATGCTACTTTTGTAAGAGTAATGAAGCCACAAAGTCAGACAGTGAACCAAAAGATTTATTGTAGCTTTACATCAATTAAAATTCGACTCAATTTTATGAACAGATACAGCGTTGAAAAAAAGACTGCCATTGACTACATCTAAGCACCACACACAATATCTAGATCTACAGTAGATAAATTGGCTACAAATATTGTATCATTCCTGTATTAATATACACAACTTTGTAGTATTTTCACATTGCCCCTACACTTTGGTGTCTTTTCTCAGCGACAAGAAAATAATTTGGGGAGAAATTTTGAAATTGTAAGATAGTAATACATGTATAAGACAATCTGTGAATATGATCTTAAAGTCAATGTGTCTTTTAATAGTAAAATTGTAATCATTAATGGATCACATTTATTTATATACTGTTTTCCCTCTTTACATCATGATTTCAACTGAGTTTGTTTACAGTTTGATGCCTATGCAACGTCTGTGTGATGAGTCATTGGTGGAAACTCATTGTCGTCATCCAACTTCAGTTCATCAGTAGGCGTGTCCTCACGGGCTGCTGTTCCTAGTAAATCAGCTGTTGGACAGTTTCCTTCATCAGGACTTTCCATATAGTCTGAAAATAAAGATACTAGAATACAGTGATCTCATTTTTAATAGTAACACACTCTGTAGAGTATCCACAGTTCAACAATTCATTTACACAATAAGAATATTAAATAATACAAGCCATAGTACAGAAATATTTACATTCACACAGAGAATACCAAATAGGATATGTGATTCATTGTCATAAGGCCACCATCATTCTATAAACAGCAGCAATGATACCAGTATTTTCCCAAAACCATTCAACCATTGAGAATGTAGAATAGTAAAGTAGGTTTCATCATGCAAAACATAAGAAACATATCAAATGTATTTTCATAGTAATACATGATGTAAACTCCCATGCTTTGACTTTTTTCATTTAAGGAATACAGTATACCAACGTGTCTGCAAGAGATAACACTGTGTACTGATATGTCTCCAGTTAAGAACACAGTATACAGTATACCAATGTCATTCCTGTATCTAGAACACAGAAACAACATGATTGTTCTTGAAGACACTACAGAGAAATGCCTTCTATAAGATAATGCCATTCTTCTTTCTCAACATGCCAAGAGCCCTGTCATTCTTGCCATCCGCTGTTCAGCCATTTCAGAATATAAAGCTGTTAAAATCTAGACAACTATCACAAGAGATGAGAATTCAGGTAAACTGCACTGCCAAACCTGGTCTGAATATTGAAGACTTGTACTCAAAGTCGAGATATGGCATCTTTTCTTTCAGTTTCACTTTTGTTTGATACAATTGAATATGTGAACAGTTTTGCTATAAAATTCGGCAGTACAATTCTACCTTCTGTGATATTTCTATCTGGTATAGGTTCTGGGGGTTTGCTTGCAGCAGCTGCAGCAAAAGATGATGGCCCACCAGGTTTTGTCAGTGGTCTGTCTCCCTGCTCAGCAATGCCTTCACCACTTAAGTCACTGATCAACCTGAAACATTGACAAAATACAATATATCAGCCAGAAAAAATTTGATATTTAATACTCTATACAAACATTCAAAAATCATTGTATATTACTGACCAAATTGTTACTGCAAGATAGTAATGTACATTGGGATAATACTGTAATCTGGACATTTTCATTAAAGACTTATTTTCCCTTACTAGTATTTCACTGGACAAGAAAAATAAGT
The DNA here is from genome assembly GCF_964340395.1 of Glandiceps talaboti. Classification (NCBI taxonomy): domain Eukaryota; kingdom Metazoa; phylum Hemichordata; class Enteropneusta; family Spengelidae; genus Glandiceps; species Glandiceps talaboti. The sequence goes on from NC_135553.1 coordinate 25,687,299, forward strand.
GGTGGCTAAAATACCTTCTGGTATAAGAACACAATGTACCAATCTGGCAATCAGTAAAATTTGTCCTTGAGAACTAGTTGAAGAATACAAAAATGCAAAGGTTTCTAGTGGTGAAAATATCTAGAACGGTAGGTCTACAGTATCATACACTTTTATCTATCAATGAACCTGCAAGGATTACATGAGATTATTCATTGTGGTCAGGACCAACTTTTTCTATAACTCTGCCAGACAACTGTTTTTCACATCTTGATTTTAATCCTAATCCAAACTGGGCCTGTACATGTAATTATGCACAATAAGAAATCCAACTTTAATAATTAGCACAGTTCACTACAATATTTACTTCAAATCATAAAGTGTAATCTACTATATTGTGACTAGTAATCAGTGCTAATAATCTTTATTTCTGTACAAAATCAGTTTGAATCATCAACTAGTTTCACACCATGAGTGGGGCCCAAGAAATGTGAATTAAGTTGAATAGAACTGTAATATTCTAAAGAATAAATGCAAATGCATGATGCAAAGGAATGTGAATTGCAAGTAGACCAATATAAATACCATATATGCCATAGATAGAATGAAAGAATTATTTTTTTGAAATGTTTATTTCATTCACTTGTAATTTTTTTAGTTCTCTGAATCAACAGTTCTCTAAATAAATCACTTTATAATTGATCATTCTTATTTGTCCAGTACAAACCTGTGTTGCTTTAGTAGTGTACAGTCACCTCCTTCAGCTGGGTCCAGATTATAGATGTACAAATATCCATCCTGAGAAGCTACTAGTACTCTTGGTAACTTCTGGATCCTGTATGTCACAAACATAGTAGAATTGTATGGGACATGGGCCACATATGAGTATCTGTGTTACTTTTGTTTCATATGAAGATATACATATGCCATCTACTAACTGGAACATCCTTATTTGCTGTATGCATTAAGTTGGCCCACATCTTTCTCAGTTTGTAATGTGAATAAGAAGGTCATTCCCTTACAGGGTAATAATAATAAACAATGTTGGTTTTTATATTGTGTTTTCCCACTCTGTGCTCAAAGCACTTTACAATTATTCCCCCTGGTACAGACCTATAATGGCACATTAACGTACCCTTTAATCTTCCTCAACTCCCTGGGGAGCATACAGCCTATTGCAGCCTCTATAAGTGCATAGGATTAAAGCATTCACATTACAACCTCTATGCTACCAGGTCCCCAATATACATGTAGTTAGGTTAACTGGGGCACGATTGTGGTTGCTCAGAAACAAACAAACCCACTATCTGCAGACTCCGAGCTGGCCACTCTAGCTATTCAACTCTCTCTCAAAATTTTGATCTTGATCAAACAGTGTTTTATTCTGGCCATAGAGGGCCCTAGACAATTTGGTCAGATGTAAGAATATAGGGTTATGAGAACAGCAATAATTATGAATTGAACCAAAGATAAAATCTATATAGGACTATTAACTGCATTCTGTAAACAACTCAAATCCAATTATAGCCCTTGTCCTATCCAGGGTCTATGAAATAAACATTGCTATATTATCTGTATGACATACATTTCAAGAGTATTGCTACAATTGCTGGTACTTTTATGATACATCATACCATTACATTTCACAGTACAAGGATCTCTCACCCCTAGACACATATATTTTTGGATGTGCTTTATTTACAAAACAAAGGCAGTTTAAAACTGACATAGTGCTGGCCATAACACAAGTGACTTCAAACTGTAAACAATTGTTTTAACGTAGTTATCATAACAAGGATATAACATTCACTGCATGTTGTGTTATATTCTAAACTGAGTCATACACTAACTATCTCTAACAACTGTTTATAACACTCAGAAGAGGAGAAAAAAATATCGAGAGTTTTGTTCAAAAACAAGTACTAGTATCAAAATGAACATTTGGCATTCACTTTATAGAAAATTGATTGTCTTCAGGTCAACTTTACTAATATAGAAACCACAAATTGGTTGGAGAATAACTATTGTTACTTACATTGCCAGGGCACAGATATTTTTTAGACCAGAAAAGGGCAATTTAATATTGGCAAATGCCCGTCCTTGGTTAAAAACATCTGTGACTCCTGATGGTAGGTAACTTGCTGATGACTTTAAAGCCTGGCTCACATAGCCCATCCAACTACCCTGCTCTTCAGATGGTCTGTAAAACCAATTCAACAAAGTCAGGCAAATACTAGAATACATTAGCAATGTTTGTGTTAATCTTTAGGTTTATCATATCCTTAGCTACTATACACTTATAGCCTGGGCACTAGGAGATGTCTATTACCACGAGAGCTGTTATGTAACAACTATTTTCCCTTTGGCTGAAATACATGTTACATAACAGCACAAGGGGTAATATGATGTCTAGTACTATTTTAGTGCCCAAATAAAGCCAGGCCAATGTATAAATTACATCACATTCTCAGGCATATATTCTCTCTATAGTCAAAGAAAATACTCTCATAAGTCTTCAATGCTACATGAATGTTGCCCTAGGGAACATGAATAGTGCCCCTGTATGCAAATTGAGGTCACTATGGGTCAATGGTCCATACCACATGTTACAATCTAAGCCAATCACTGAATGCCAAACATAGTGTACGTGTTATAAAGTATAGTTGTATCATGTGTAGTGTTACAAACACACCTGTACAAGGGCACACACACACACACACACACACACACACACACACATACACACACACACACACACACACACACACACACACACACACACACACACACACACACACACACACACACACCATGCGCACACATGAGCATGCTAATGCACACAAGCAAAATATTCATTTTATATAGACCTTCATAAATTCCATATATCATATGCTATTTAGATTCTTAATGTTTGGATAGACAGCCAACATGAGAAGAAGAAAAACACTTTTTCTATCAAACACCACTAAAAATTACTAGCCAGCTTAGATGTACTGACCTTTCCCTTGGGGTCTCAAGTTTGAATATGTGAACTGTCTCAGTATTGCTGGAAGCTGACAAGAAGACAGAGTCTGTGGTGAAAGCTAGTGAATTAATACTAACACACCTAGAATAAAGAAAGAAGTGTTTATTTATAAAGTGGGACAATTCTTATTCTTTTGAACATAAAAGTTGATCACTCCTCTCTGACCTGCTACTATAATTTGATACATTTTGTATCATACTGTGTCCCTGGTGTCATTTGGTCAGATACAGGGATATTACACACTGAATAGGTATGATGTCTATGTATATTTCAATTAATTTCAATATTTGATTAGTTACATTGTTAACATACATGAATGTGGAACATGACAATACCTCTGACTACCAGCATAGGCAATCAAGAGGGATGCTAAATAGACTATATTGTCTATGTTTACTACCCCAACCTAGACTCTCTCACCAGTTAAGTTTTCGGGAGTATCGCTATTAGCTGTTTTGTATGCACCAATATCTACCGAATAATTGTACTCGAATATCCTTGTGCTGTGGGCCCTCATCGACTACATAGGGCTAATCATTTGTTGACGTGTTACTTTGATGTTCTGTGTTTACTGCGATGTCCCAGGCGTCACAGTAACAAGTCAACAAATGATTAGCTCTATCATGGTCAATGAGGGCCCATAGTGCAAGGATATTCGAGTACAATTATGCAGTAGATATCGGTACATACAAAACAGCCCTAGCAATGCAATGCTCTGATTACAACCTCAACCCCAGTACTGGTCATGGTAATAAAAGGTAGAAACAGCCAAGGTTTAATGCATAAGAGTTTAGGAGATAAAGAATACATAACATTCAAAAACAAAGAATACTCATTTGCACAAAACTAATGTTTGCACTAACATTTCTTAGATATAATGTGGTGTCCTTGTATTCTGAATGACTTATGATCTAAGTCCACAAAAATGTCTCTATATGTATTTGTAGCCAGTAATTTATCCCTCTGAAAGTTACACAATTTTTTAAAACTCATTTACCGGTATATGTACTACTATTATGGACTACAATAGTTAACTATGTATTCACATATTGTTCAGATTATGCATCACAGAACAATTTCTGAAATATTCAAAAAATTAGGCATCAGATGACAAAAACGTTGCACTTTATCAAATATTGTAACATTTATGCATTACATAACTGCTTACAATATTCTAGAAATTATCAAAAAGCTAAACTTTGTAGTTTTTTTTTTACATGTGACCAAATTTATGTACCAAACAACTAACTCTTCATAGTTTGTCATATATTTCCCCCAAATTATGTCACACATGACAAACAGCAATTCTTCATAAATTATACAAATTATGCATCAAACAACTAACAAGTTGCCATCTCATCCTCAAATAAAAAATTTACAAACTGAAATAGCTTACCTCTTCATCCCTCTCCGAAATTCAAACAATTTCTGTCCATCTGGAAGGGAGAACACTCTGATCACCGTACCCTAAATGGAAACAAATTTTGATGGTTTGAGATATTAGGCAATTTGACATTATGACATGGTACTGAAGGAACTTCATATTTTGATTAGTCTGCTGTGGCCTTAGTTTGAGAGGTGTGCTTACAACTGACCACTGACTATCTTACTGTGATGCACAATGAGTTGAAATTTGAAATAAAATACCAGATAATATAATCTTTATATCACACTGCCCTCAATGTGTTACCACCTAGTTAACAATCCTGGCATGTAAAGTCTGAATTGTGATTAATATTACAAAGTACCATAACAATGAATAGTTATTTTTTTATAGTCCTAACTACTAACAGTTGTGAGGATATTTTCCTAATCTCATCAATGATGTCAGGCAATTTCTAGGTGCTTGGCTACTAAAATCAAATTCTAAATTTTGTGATTTTATTATCTCTAAATTATCTGAATAAGATCAATAAAATAATTCAGTTTTAATATTACGGATGATTAATTTTCATGAATGATGGAAAACAGCATTTTTTATTTTGTTTGGTATTTATTCAGAATTTATGTGAGTCGTTATACACGAGAGGAAATCCAAATATAGGCTAATGATATGTATAATAACAGAGGTCTAACATAAAATACAAACACAGATACAATGTAATACCATCAAAGCAGAATATACATCACAATATAACTCACGTTCCAGCTCAAACTATACAAGCTGGTCACCATTTTGATGCCAAATACAGGTACTGCATGAAATACTTAATTTTCATTATTTTTACAAATATTTCTATTCTGTTTTAGGTACAATTGATATTGCAATTAATGTATCTCTTGTTAATTGAGTGAAATGAGAATGCAATTATAGTGGAATTTTTTACTCTAGTTTTAATATAACATTGAAACTGAAACTGTAGATGATCACTGCAAAGGTCAGATCAAACATCACATATCTCAAATAATATTGTACATGTGTAGCACATGATGTTACACTGCTGTGTACATGTGTAGCACATGACGTTACACTGCTGTGTACATGTGTAGCACATGATGTTACACTGCTGTGTCATGTGTAGCACATGACGTTACACTGCTGTGTACATGTGTAGAACATGACGTTACACTGCTGTGTACATGTGTAGCACATGACGTTACACTGCTGTGTACATGTGTAGCACATGATGTTACACTGCTGTGTACATGTGTAGCACATGAGGTCACACTGCTGTGTACATGTGTAGCACATGAGGTCACACTGTTGTGTACATGTGTAGCACATGAGGTCACACTGTTGTGTACATGTGTAGCACATGAGGTCACACTGTTGTGTACATGTGTAGCACATGAGGTCACACTGCTTTGTACATGTGTAGTACATGAGGTCACACTGTTGTGTACATGTGTAGCACATGAGGTCACACTGTTGTGTACATGTGTAGCACATGAGGTCACACTGATGTGTACATGTGTAGCACATGAGGTTACACTGTTGTGTACATGTGTAGCACATGAGGTCACACTGTTGTGTACATGTGTAGCACATGAGGTCACACTGTTGTGTACATGTGTAGCACATGAGGTCACACTGTTGTGTACATGTGTAGCACATGAGGTCACACTGTTGTGTACATGTGTGCATCAATATTAATTTACAAAATAGGGACAAAGTGATGGAATGAACCCTATTACTGTGTTATTTCAAATTGAAATAAATGTATAAACCTAAATTAACACATGAATTAAAAGTCTCAAAAGCTACATGCATAAAGAACATACTACATTAGTTGAAATGAAATAAACACTTTCTACATCCTACTATTATGTGTAAATGTTCGAAGAATAAGCTATAAGAAACAAAAATGAGTTTTCTTTATTCCCTGACTCAAATGTGACTTTAATGTTAACATTGTGAGTGGGATGATACTAATAACTCATCCAAACACACATAAAGATCCTTTGACTGAAATTAAACTCCACTGTGGTTTTCAAATACAATACCCGAGTCATTTTACATTGTGTTCGAGAAATTGAATAATTCATTATCCTGCAGTAAATGCGTGGCTACAATTAATTCATATTTTTTTCAAGGGCATCTATAAATCCTTTGTTTTTTAACTGCTTTACTCAGGTGGCTGTTTTCTTATAAAATAATATCCAATAATTGAAAATACTATCACTTTTATTACATATCCTCTCAGTATAGATTACATACAAACAGAATGGCTGCACAACTAAACTTTTGGAGAAAACTGAGGCCCTTTAAAAATACATTATTCTGCTGAAAGTTTCAAAATTCCCACTTTCCAGGTTGCATCACTGTTGACATATTTTGAATAATGTGCTTACATGTAATAAAGTAAATAGAACAAGTACATAGAAGAGAGTAGGAAAAAAGTGTCAAGATCTTTTGAGTAAAAAATTGACAAATTACCTTTTCCGAGGCTGTAGCAAGTTTGGTGGCAGTGGTGTTGAAAGCTAACGCTGCAAGTGGACTATCATGTGCTGGGATCATAGTAACAGCTCGTAGATTGACTGTGTCAAAGATCTGGACTTCTCCAATTTGATTGCTTCCAGGGTATGCAAGGTAGCAGTTATCATTGTGTACTGACAGGGCACATAAACCTGTTGGATTAGGTGGTGTATCCCGTATTGTGTGTAAAACCTTCATATCACGGATATTGTGTATGTATAGACTCTCTTCTAAGGCAACTATCAACCTCTAGAAAAAGGAAGATATATATATATTCAGAATATATGAATATTACAACCATTATTAATATTAATAATATAAAGGATGGTATTAACAGGGGTGACATCAATATCTTCTCTGAATGGTGGGGGGGGGGGGGGGTTGTAATGACTCTAAGCCTTGACAAATATTTTGCAATCAGAGTTTCTGCAGCCTTGTCGAATGTATGACAATTGCAATTCAACTTACTTTTTACATCAAGGCCTTTAGTGTTCACCCAAATGTTCACAATCAGGTCACTATTTCATGCTAAAGAACATAACTGTATTTTTTTGAATTCAAATAAAAGAGTGAAAAAAGTCCAGAGACTTGAGTAAGTCTAACTTAATACATATGTACTGTTTTTTGTTAACTTAATACATATGTACTGTTTTTTGTTAACTTAATACATATGTACTGTTTTTTGTTAACTTAATACATATGTACTGTTTTTTGTTAACTTAATACATATGTACTGTTTTTTGTTCTTTTCATGGCAAAATGCAGAGGACTAACTATGTATGTACATGTATACAGACACATACTTCAATGTGTCACATGTATTATCTGGCTAAATTGGATATAATATCATTATTATACCGTACACATCTAATTTGAATCTAAATAAGAATTCAGAATTGATAACTGATGCTGTATTGTGAAGACAAACAGAACTCCATGAAAAGTTATCAAATTTTATCAATTTGGACAAGTTTAGCAATCATAGTGAGTAAATGTAACAGTTGTCAATGGAATTAGAAATTTAACAATATACATGTACATATAAACTTGATAGGCTGACAGCTTTCAGCTACAAACTGTCAGTTTTGTTCACTATGATAGATAGACTGTAAGATACGTTCTGCCCTCACCGGCCTCCTCTCAACCCCGTCACGGCGTACCTTACACTTACAGACTATATGATAGATGTCACTGTTTAATAATGATATGTTATTATTTGGAGAATACATTAAATAATATGTGTAATCAACATATGTGCAAACATTCACAAATTGACTCCTCTACCCTTGGACTACCCATTTTACTACCTGGGTGATATTTACAGTCAGTCTTATATTGTATGTTCAATGACCATGATGTTATGACCTTGAAAGACAGCTGTTCAACCACAGATCTGACTGTACTCCTGAATCTAGACTGCAATTAATAATTAATTTAATTTATATTTTAAATATTCTCACCTCCAACAAACTCATGAACCAACAAAACCTTTTTTTTCTTACTGCTATACAGATTATGCAATGTCTGTAAAAACTACCAAATCATTAATTTTAGACCATTCAATGCCAGCAGAAATAAAGGCTTTGTAATCAGTGGTAAGGAAATGTAAAAATTATTTCATTATCATAAAATTTAGTCCTAACTTAAATCTGATGTCAGCTGTCTTGGGTAAGTTATATTTTTTTATAGACTCAACAGAAAGTCTAGGTAACAAAAGAAGTATATCTTCAGTTGACATTTACTGCAGTTTATACTTTATTCACGTGGAAAACAGTACTAGTGGAAGTAGCGTTTAACATTTCTATGGGGATGATGGTGGCTGGTGTATGTTGACAGTGCTCTCAAAGACTGGAAGGAAGCAATACAGCTATACCATACAGAAACTAAAGTGATGATATTTGTTCACATTAAATTTATAGTCTACATGACTTATGGTACACCAGTCCTATTTGACATATCAATTTAAGTATGTATCATTTTGAACTTATGTTTAAAAATTGGACATTGGCCACTCACTTATTTTCCTTGATTTTAACATCCTTTTGAAATAATGACAGAAATCTGGGAGTTCACATCATGTTTTCAGGGAAATCAACAATCTATTATTTTCTGAAAAAGTTGGCATAGCATTTTGTAGCCTATTATTGGATTCTAAAACTGCTGTACATTTAATTCTGATATCAATGAACACATAACATTCAAACTTCTTCATTTTAACCTGTACTGAGCCAAGGTAGTAAAACAACCAACAAATAAAAAGAACAACCAGATTATCTTGAAAGCAGAGAGCGTTGACATTGAAATTAAAACATAACAGACTTGACTTGATTGATAGAGGGCAGGCTTTCACTAAATTATACAACTGACCTTCAATTATCTCTTTCTGGCCTTAAATAGCAAATATACATTTGTGTAGGAGCTGGGAGATGAGTGAGTCATCAAATGTAAACAGTCTATCAGGGAGAACACTTCAGTACAAAGTTAAAGTTTTCTAAAGTGTCAGTATGTCCCCTAAAGTTTACACATATTGTAGGCTGATCTTGACAGGAGACAGCCTTGATAGCTGATAAAAGAATGACTCTAACTTTATTGAATGGGCACAAAATAAACAATTTGTCCTTGGAAAATAGTACATTTCTTGTACATTTTACTGGACTTTGCTGGTATGTCGGAGAAGAATATTAGAAAGTTTTACATCAATACATGATATTTTTACTACCTAAGTGACCAACAAGAAATAAAAAAGAAATCAAATCGGCAAAAAAAAAATCAGTTTTTAGTCATTTCGATCAAAAATAAGTCTAGCTCATTGGACTATTAGTGTAATACAGCATTAGAAACTACAATCATTGCAACTCTTAGTTCTTGTTCACTTCTACCTGGATAAAAGTTTACCAGTAGTCAGCCTTTAAAATATTCTTTGGCAGTACAGACATGAGGCAATAACTATAATGAACACAAGGTAATATTACATTTGGCATGTCTGTCAGTGCACAGTATACTGTGATACAAAATTTTTTATAGTATCATCAATTTTTGTAGGGAAATTAGTCACCTCATATCAACAGGACTGTCAAACATTACTTCAAAACCAGCCACTGATAAATTGCTATTCAGATATAACAATGGTTGTAAAAGAGGTGAAATGCTCACATATTGTCCATGTTTTCGCAAATGAATTTATTGTTAAAAAGTCAAAACATTAGTAGGAAAGTCTACTTACCAGCCGATTGAGGCGGACTGCCAGGATAGTATTTGGGTAACTGTAGTTGCATATTTCAGTGCCCTTCTTGAAGTGACAAACTTTCAGTTTCCTTGGTGATGACAGGCTCACCATAGCAACAAGACTGCTAGAGAACAGTCGTTCCACAATGCAGATATCTTCTGTTTCTACAACAAATCATAACTTATATTATGACTTTTCCATGATATTTTCATTCATCATTTACATTTTACATTTGTATTTTAGACACAGACAATGCAATGAGAGCTGTTCACCCAGCTGCATAGTTGGAAACCTGGTAGGATAAAGGTTGCAATGTGAATACTTATAAAGGCTGCAATGGATTGTATACACCTGGGGAGTCAAGGTTGAGGACATTTAAAGGGTGACTGTGCCACTATTGATCTGTGCCAAGGGGTAATAATTGTAAAGCAACATGAGCATAGAGCAGAAAAATGCTTTAATATTATTATTATTATTATTATTATTATTATAAACCTCACTATGCAACAGGTCTATCCTAACTTTCATGCAATGTTTTTAACAGCCTGAAATCCATTCAAGCCACCCTAAGATACATGTAGTCAGTATGCAATGATGGAAAACTTTTACTTAATACAGTAAGTATCTTTGTTGGTTGGTCTTAACTTTGCCTCTCATCTAACAAAAATGTTAGTATTTCACTTAAAGGAAGTCTCGGCCAGAAAACAAGCACAAAGTGTTACTGGAATTTAAATCTAGTCGAAGTGTACAATGACATCAATAGCTATCCATATGATGTAAATAAATAAGGTACAGTAGACAGGATCACAGCCTATCACAGAAGGAAACATTTGGTAATCGATGGAATCATTATCACAACATGACTCCATAGTATCTAAGTGGATTGAGTCATAGCAACATGACTCCATAGTATCTAAGTGGATTGAGTCATAGCAACATGACTCCATAGTATCTAAGTGGATTGAGTCATAGCAACATAACTCCATAGTATCTAAGTGGATTGAGCCATAGCAACATGACTCCATAGTATTTAAGTGGATTGAACCATAGCAACATGACTCCATAGTATCTAAGTGGATTAAGCCATAGCAACATGATTCCATAGTATCTAAGTGGATTGAACCATATCAACATGACTCCATAGTATCTAAGTGGATTGAGCCATAGCAACATGACTCCATAGTATCTAAGTGGATTAAGCCATAGCAACATGACTCCATAGTATCTAGGTGGACTGAGCCATAGCAACATGACTCCATAGTATCTAAGTGGATTGAGCCATAGCAACATGACACCATAGTATCTAAGTGGATTGAGCCATAACAACATGACACCATAGTATCTAAATGGATTGAGCCATAGCAACATGACACCATAGTATCTAAGTGGATTGAGCCATAGCAACATGACTCCATAGTATCTAAGTGGACTGAGCCATAGCAACATGACTCCATAGTATCTAAGTGGATTGAGCCATAGCAACATGACTCCATAGTATCTAAGTGGATTGAGTCATAGCAACATGACACCATAGTATCTAAGTGGATTGAGCCATAGCAACATGACTCCATAGTATCTAAGTGGATTGAGCCATAGCAACATGACTCCATAGTATCTAAGTGGATTGAGCCATAGCAACATGACTCCATAGTATCTAAGTGGATTGAGCCATAACAACATGACACCATAGTATCTAAGTGGATTGAGCCATAGCAACATGACTCCATAGTATCTAAGTGGATTGAGCCATAGCAACATGACTCCATAGTATCTAAGTGGATTGAGCCATAGCAACATGACTCCATAGTATCTAATTGGATTGAGCCATAACAACATGACACCATAGTATCTAAGTGGATTGAGCCATAGCAACATGACTCCATAGTATCTAATTGGATTGAGCCATAACAACATGACACCATAGTATCTAAGTGGATTTAGCCATAGCAACATGACTCCATAGTATCTAAGTGGATTGAGCCATAGCAACATGACTCCATAGTATTTAAGTGGATTGAGCCATAGCAACATGACTCCATAGTATCTAAGTGGATTGAGCCATAGCAACATGACTCCATAGTATCTAAGTGGATTGAGCCATAGCAACATGACTCCATAGTATCTAAGTGGATTGAGCCATAGCAACATGACTCCATAGTATCTAAGTGGATTGAGCCATAGCAACATGACTCCATAGTATCTAAGTGGATTGAGCCATAGCAACATGACTCCATAGTATCTAAGTGGATTGAGCCATAGCAACATGACTCCATAGTATTTAAGTGGATTGAACCATAGCAACATGACACCATAGTATCTAAGTGGATTGAGCCATAGCAACATGACTCCATAGTATCTTAAAGTGGATTGAGCCATAGTAACATGACTCCATAGTATTTAAGTGGATTGAACCATAGCAACATGACACATAGTATCTAAGTGGATTGAGCCATAGCAACATGACTCCATAGTATCTAAGTGGATTGAGCCATAGCAACATGACTCCATAGTATCTAAGTGGATTGAGCCATAGCAACATGACTCCATAGTATCTAAGTGGATTGAGCCATAGCAACATGACTCCATAGTATCTAAGTGGATTGAGCCATAGCAACATGACTCCATAGTATCTAAGTGGATTGAGCCATAGCAACATGACTCCATAGTATCTAAGTGGATTGAGCCATAGCAACATGACTCCATAGTATTTAAGTGGATTGAACCATAGCAACATGACACCATAGTATCTAAGTGGATTGAGCCATAGCAACATGACTCCATAGTATCTTAAAGTGGATTGAGCCATAGTAACATGACTCCATAGTATTTAAGTGGATTGAACCATAGCAACATGACACCATAGTATCTAAGTGGATTGAGCCATAGCAACATGACTCCATAGTATCTAAGTGGATTGAGCCATAGTAATGAACTGTTTGGGCAAATTAAAAGTTTTAAGTGTGTGTTGGGAGGACAGTCAAGATCAATCAACTTAGCAAAGATACTAACCTATGTTCACAATACTAGTACATTTTGTTTTTTAATAGTTTCATTAAATGTACAATTCTCATCAATTCATCGGTGTGTTGTGTAACATTGTGATATTTTTATGCATACTGTAATTTGCAAAACATATTTGGTGATTTTGGTCTGACTTATTCAGTGGAATTGAAATGATAACAATTGGCAGGGTAATTTCCCTTCAAAATGCCTGAATAATTACATTTTACTCTTGCTCTATAAAAAGACAACTGAAACAAAACTTGTATCTCATGGAAGTTCTACAAAGTTACAACTATATATTTAGCTGATGATGTGTTACAACATGATGAAATGCATGAAAACAAAGTATGTCATACATATGTTTACTCCTACTCTTTTTATGTAACCATTTAAATAATGTGCAATAAACATGGCAGTTCCATAATTAATTCAAACAAATCACAAAATATTTAGCACTGCACAAGGTTTTGAAACCACATCAAATCTCATCATTTCAAGATTGTTATTTGAAAACACATTTGACAAGTTTTCAACCCTGGTACAGTATTTTAGGATCACTGACAAACAAGTCTCCACCATGGATGAAAAAACACTTCACAGAAGTTCATTGACCTCATGAAAATTTACATATGAACATCATCATTCTTCAAAAGACATCATTGTATACAACTCACTCTTGCTCTATAAAAAGACAACTGAAACAAAACTTGTATCTCATGGAAGTTCTACAAAGTTACAACTATATATTTAGCTGATGATGTGTTACAACATGATGAAATGCATGAAAACAAAGTATGTCATACATATGTTTACTCCTACTCTTTTTATGTAACCATTTAAATAATGTGCAATAAACATGGCAGTTCCATAATTAATTCAAACAAATCACAAAATATTTAGCACTGCACAAGGTTTTGAAACCACATCAAATCTCATCATTTCAAGATTGTTATTTGAAAACACATTTGACAAGTTTTCAACCCTGGTACAGTATTTTAGGATCACTGACAAACAAGTCTCCACCATGGATGAAAAAACACTTCACAGAAGTTCATTGACCTCATGAAAATTTACATATGAACATCATCATTCTTCAAAAGACATCATTGTATACAACTCACTAAATCAATGTTTGTACTGTATTTATGAAACCATAGATGTCTCCATCATCTATGATGAAATGGAAGGTTTGTTACAAATTACATGTAAACATTTGGATGTAATGAAATATCATTTCTGAAATACTGAAATAGTCAAACTACACTGTCTCTTCTAGTTATCTCAATACTCATCACAGAAAAGTCATTCTGTGCAATCTGTCTGGACACCCAACAATACCTTGGAGCACATATGTTTGTACATACAATCACAGATGGATCAATTTTCAAGACTTGGTTCCACATCTACACTGTAAACTTTTATAACTTTTATCTTCACATCATGTCAGTACAAAAGGAATAGCATCCATGTACATGTAATTTGATTGATTTTAAAGGCTAGGATTTCAATCCCAGGTTCTCATACTAATGTTATCTTATCAGTAAAAGGCCAGGGTTTCAATCCCAGGTTCTCATATTAGTGTTATCTTATCAGTGTAGCCATGCTTGGGGATTACAAATGTATATATGATCACTCTTTTGTTCAGGGCCAACATTTTCTATAGCTCTGTCCAACAATTGTTGTTAATGCTTGATTTTAAAACTGAGCCTGGAAGTGAAGGCTACACTGAGTACCTTCAGCTTCCACGTTTCCATGATTTTACAGAGAAGGCAATATTAAAACCAAAAAATAAAACTGTTGGAAATCAAAAATAATGTAACAAAGAAACCCATTTGTTTTTGTCTCATTAAAATGGACAGTTTTGCATTTTTCTTTACATTAATGCATTTTTCTTCTTTTAGTTTATGGAGTCCTTTGTAGTACTGTATTTTATTAATATTACCAATTTACATAACATTGTATGTCCATGGGTTCATTCCTTTACTTGTTGTAAATGTATCAATGTGTTCTTTTGTTTTTTAATACGACCAATGAACTGAAATTACGGCCAAACATTTAGACTGATATTTTAAAACAGATCCCAGTTTATGTAGGAATGGTTAGCTGTCGTTGTCCTTGGTGTAAACAACATCTATTCACGATGATGCAGTGCTAGTGACGTCACTTCTACGGTGTTGTTAACGTCCCCCTCTTTACATGTAATATTTCCTCATATTTCACTGACATTACACAATTTCATGTATTTCCTCAAAACATGGTGGTGATAGGTCAAATGTATGCCTATGAAATGTATATTGATCAGCGCTGTTAAAATAACGGTTACACGTAATATGTGCACTTGGACCAGTGAATGGTTATTGTGATCATGGATGTATTAGTGAGAATACATCCATGTTGTGATAGACTGCAATCAGCTGACGAAGTTCGAAGTCGGCTGATCAACACACTTACCATTGTGTTCGTAAATCGGTTCCAATTTATCAACGGAACTCAGGGAAAACAATCTACACCCAGTTTTAGTCCCTACCGCTAGCGACCTAAAATGAAATAGAATTACAAAATTACAGAATCAAATAATACGTATTCAGACGCAATTAAAAATGAAAACAACGCCAAGCCTTCATCATACGACGAACGATTTATTTGGCAATGACATCACTACTTACGTGCAATCTTGGTTGAAATTTACAAATAGCAAATTTGCATTTGCCTCCCCTGCGTGGCTTGCGAGGTTCATGGAGACTATTGGGTGCCGCTATGTCTCTTGTCCTCACATATATGCAACGATAATGGGTAAAACGGGCAAAAAATTTGGTAGTTTCTGTCCACTGTTACATTAAAAACAATGACAACTCGCACATGCGCACTAATGATAGTTGTGTTGAGGGCGCTATACACTGAGGAAGCTGTCACCGCGTACCGACACGCGATCGACAGTGCGGTGAGATTGCTGGCAACTTTGAGGAAAACGTAAACATTTATAACATTAATTTGATTACATGCCCATTTCCCTTAAACTATGCAGCGTTTTTTGACAGTGGCTTATACTCATCCAGGGCACGTCTCAAATAAGAAAATACGTTGATTAAAATACTCTATGCACAAGGTGTGATGTCATATAAGTAATATTTCATCATGATTGAATTAGAACTGTTCATTAACTTCATGATTTTTTTTTTAAAAGAGAGAGCTTACGTATTCAAGGAAATTACAGAATCTGACCTAACTTTCACGCTTTTTAGTTAAAAAGAATAACAAAGTTGTAATATGTAGTTAAGTCTATGATAAACTTACAATGATTACATCAGATCATCTCATATTTTCTTACTACATGTAAATATGTAATTATAGTTTTTCATCATAACCAACTTTCTCTAATAGTTTGGTCTCAAAAATCCCTCAGTTTTGGGGATACCTCTAAATTTATTCAGTCCTAGCAAGGAAGGATAGAACTTTGGCATCTTGCAATGGTGGCTTCTGAAATCAGATAGCAAATTGATTTTGTTTAATCTAAGTAGTTGTTTGACCCATTTATTCAACTAAATTTTATTGCTAAAACTACTTCTAGTCATATCATAGACAATAGATAGGACTATAATTCAATTCAAGTCAGTTTCTTCACTTTCCAAAAGTGTCATGGCCACCATTTTTCTTCTTGATTTGAAGTTTGTACAGGGATATTGAACAACAACTGTACAGGGATATTGAACAAGTTTTAATTTTATTTTTCAGGCACACATCAGGTACATGTTCTAAGAAATATAGCCTGAGTAGCAGATTGTTATGATTCTGTTGTTGTTGTTGTTGTTGTTGTTGTTGTTGTTGTTGTTTTTAATTTATAGCTTATTTGCATGTCAATGCATTTGATTAAAGCAATGAAAATGATAAAATGGAAATAATCTACATTTCAACAGTTAAGTTAAAGGTGATAAAAATATTCACTTTTATGTTCTATTATATTCTTGTTAAATTGTAATCCAAGTTCTACTGACTTGCCTATTTGTCTTGAATGAGGTGTGAACTGGTCAATGATCCAAGTTGTTTTTTGTATTCACTGCAGATATATAAGATGAGCACAATGTACATTTGAATTTGAATCTTGCTTGAGAATGGTTTTACTAGTTGTTTGTTTTGAATTTTTGTTTTAGATTACCCATCTTGAAAAAAGTGAGAGAATTGGAAGAATGATATTCACTTTTTTGTATACTATAATGTAAATTATCTTTGCGCTAGGCTGAGGCCTTAGGATTTGAAATAATGTAACTACTATTTATGCAAATACACACACACACACACACACACACACACACACACACATACACACACACACACACACACACACACACACACACACACACATACATGCATTACCTTCATCACTAGTTGCAGGACATGTCATGTAAAGTATTTGACTGTTTCGTACAATCAATGCTTCACTTATATTACACTTTGGGGCAAAAGTGAACTTGAAGGTTTCGTAATGGTAATCCAAATTGTTCTACTCTTCAGTATGAAGTATGATAACAGTACCGTAGCCTGCGGGGGGGGGGGGGCAAGGGGGGGGGGAGATTTTGGAACAAAAGAAAGGAAAAACCTACTTTTTGAATACATAACGATGTTATTAAAATCGTTATTTACGTGACGATTCCTAGCATACGCGATTTAAATTGATGGTTCACTAAAGTGACTGTACATTGACTCATCGCTAATATGTATCTTATATCTCTATTGTACGCTGGCTTAACTTTGAATAAAAATGTGTCCAGTTAAAAATTATAACTTTTTACAACAAATCAAAAATTCTTTGTGCGAGGAAGTACAAAAGAAGTGCGCACATGCACTGTGCATTTTCCTCGAGTAACAGTAGTCTTGAAAGTCTCCTTCATTTGAAGATAGCAAGTCGCAATTACTAATATAATGTCAGCGAGTGAAACTAAAAAAAAGACGGAAAAGGTCGTTCAACATGAGGTCGCCTGCTATGCTACATGCAGTGACTCCGAAGATGCGCTCGATCTCATTTACATCTTGTTCCTTATACTAAAACAATTACACTGATAAAACTGCAGATATCTTTTCGGAATATTTGGTGGCCCTGGAAAACTATTAAACTAGGTATGCAGTTTAAGACCCACTCTTTGAAGATCCACTTTCAATAATTGTGTTCGACATTGTCTTTGGTTAAAATGTTGTTTGATATAATTATCTCATTGCACACTGACACTAGCGTTATTCCGCAATTCATTTTGAAGCGACAATTTGCAATGGAAAGAATGGCTCTGAATTTGTACGACATTAGGCCAGAAAAAATGTAAAAGCTATTCAACCTACCCATATACTATATTTTTCTGGTGATGGGCAATATATCCTCATGCGGGCTTCGTATTTGTTTCAAAATTAAGGATATTTCTTTATATTTTCTGAATAGTACATGTAACAATATACATTTGAGTCTATTCCAAATTATATAATATCTTATACAGTGGTTTACTTGGCTCTGATGATGCATACAAGCATGAATTGAGATTAAATTAAGCTGTTGCATATCCAATGTGCACTAAAAAGAATTGAACAAAAGTTTACGACCATTGGAGTGGGCTGAGCAGCCATTGGGCCATCAAAAGTCTGAAAGTTTTGAAATGTTTTGCTCTTTATTCGGGATTATATGGAACCAAATTATACTTCAGGAGAAGTCATTTCCTAAGTGCACATCCGCAAAATATCTTTCAGCTTTGCCACAACAAAATACACATCTAGATAATATGTAATGCATAGCATAATTGTTTCAATTCTGGTATTTTATTACCTTATTCAAGACTTTAAATTATTATTATGGTTTGATATTTTATGCCACTAAATGGCCTCCTACACTGTCTTATTTTCATTTTTTTTCACCTTTGGAGTTGTCTCCTTCCCTCTTTCTCCCAAAACAAGATGGAAGGTGTCTGGCTAAGTACCTCCCTGTATAGGTTAGGGCTAATTAGAGATATCTCCTCATGCACGTGAAATCCACATCATGTGTAAAGTAATCTTATTATTGTAGTTGGCTGTCACTGTTATTTTAATGCATCATTGTACCATATGATTTTATATCCCCACTGTAGTGTAGGTGACAGAAGGGTGGCTAAAATAATGCTTGAGTTTTATTTGGCGGGGCTTAGCATTTTTTTAGAAGAGAGGGTGAGAGGAACTACACCATTTGTTTAACCGCCGGTAAATTGTGTACATTTCCTAACTGTAGCTATGCAGACAAATTGCACGAGATAGTATCAAGATGACTGAATAAGTTCTATCTAAACTCGACCTGAAATATTTTGCTAACATTATGTATGGTTTGTTTATCCTTGTCAAGCATTGTGAAAAAATGAAATCGACCTACATACCCAATGTGATGGGTTAGGTTACCCGTTGACCAGCATTTTTATTTTTTCTGGCCTTACATATGATATTTGATTACGTATGCTAAAATATATATAATGTAAATTGCATGTAAATTTATGGAAATTAACACTTTCTAAATTTTAAATGCATGATTGCACCAAGACAAAGTTCTGCCCCCTCCCCCCTGGCAATTTGGTCAGGCTACGGCCCTGGATTAATATTCATTGTGTTAATATTACTAATTACCAGGATAGTCTAAACAATATCACGTGATATCTTGTATCTGATATTGTAGACGACAGAGATTTATACCTTGTACTTGGTCCAAACACAATAAATGTATGTGCACCAGTTTATGTAGTCTTGCTGCTAGACGTTCGGGCTTTCTTTCGATGCTATAACTATAAGCGAACGAAGTTCGCATGTAGGGCCTGCCCTCGATAGCGTTGTTCGGCTGTGTGTCGTATTTTATCGGAAGAACATCCGAGGGCGAGCTGATAGACTACAGTTTATGCCATTCACTGTTGACCATTGACAAACGCTCTCTCTCTCTCTCTCTCTCTCTCTCTCTCTCTCTCTCTCTCTCTCTCTCTCTCTCTCTCTCTCTCTCTCTCTCGTTTACGAACATGTGTGCTTCAAGAGAGATGAACGATACACACACATATCAGAGAGACAAAGGCAGATTATGTCCGATTATATTCGCCTTGTAGAGACTTTTATTGATTTATATAACTACATCGAGAAGCGCTTGGTCACTTTAGAATGATCTGTGGTGCCGTAGAGGACGCTCGTGGGCTTCCATGTACGCTAGGTCGGGAGCATAGGGGAGTGTAATATTTCCTAGATTGTTTCTTTCCAGGTCTACAGACTAAATATAATAACCTTTTGACTATATACTCCTACCTGTAAGGAGAAAAGAAAATATTTATATTCGATAGGCGATGATGCATCGGCGTCGAGGTCAAGGTTCATATATCTCAGATCGAGGCAGGCGGCCAATTTGAGATGTTTGTAAGTCATGTAAGTGTTCACGTAGTCATTCTTAAAATCCGTATTTTTCGCCTGTTTTTACCCATGCAACTTCATCGACAACCATATTTGACTTTATATACTCGAAAGTATTTGAAGAAATGTTTTGTAGAAATTTGCAAGATTTAAAAGAGTGTTATGATCGAGTGTAAATGTGATGGTGGCAGTGTGACGCATGACATTTCCAAATAGAAATATACTTACGTGTACGTGTACATGTCCATGCGACTGTAACAATGGTATTACTACAGTGAAGGCAGAATGCAGTTAGTCTCCCTTTGAAACGGGTTGTCAACTTGTTCTTGCCAAGTGATAGCATAGTTGACTGCTATACTAATCTCAACAGTGACTTATATTTGTTTGTTTTTTGTAGTGAAATTGGGCTCTAACATGCATCGCCATCAGCGATGAAAGTGGGGACATGTCACACTGACAGTAGTCGCCGTCGGAAAACAGCCTAACAAGTATGGTAGCATCTTTGGAACAAGTTTTGGGACCTTCATGGGACATCTGAAGACTAATCCTGGGAGATAACTTGAAATTGATACCTGCAGACACCAGAAGCCGTCTTGGAAGTTGTCTGCCGACGAGCGACTTGAGGTGGACGACGACTACTGACTAGTAATTATTACGTTCCGACACCGGCTGTGAAACTAGGACAAACCCGGTTAGTATTTTTTTCTCGGTATATTTTTTCAGTTTTGGGTCGCCAAAAGTCGCAGTGATAATGTTGTTCATGGATGCGTGATTTGTCGGCATTCCATAAACATCTGGTAAATTTTGGAAACAAGCCCTTACAAGTTTCCACTCGTTTTCTATTTTTTTGAGGCCTGGAAATTACATTTTTTTAAACTTCCACACAAATAAAACCTTTTGATTGTAGTCTGTTTCTATTTTCGGCTACACTTTGTGAATAAATCATCACTTGTCAATTCCGTCTGGAGGCAGTAGTGTCTGTTTCAGTCAGCAAACAACTTTTTTTCTTTTTTGCCTTGGGAGTGAGAATTTAATTTTGTAGGTAGTTCCAATTTTTAGGGACTTTGGCGACATCGGCAGATATAACCCTGTTTTTTTGGGTGTTTTTTTTTTTAAATGTACAGCCGTTAGCCTAGAATTAACAGAGCAATTAGTTGTTACTGACTGTTCATTTGCTGTCCACATAGCTGCTCTTTCCTTTGTCAAAAAAATGACAGGGAGAGTGGTATAGTGTACACATGTTGAATGACAATGAGGGCAATAGTGTACTTTTGTTGACAAGGGACTAGCCGGTCACACAAAAACAGTCTCAGAAACGAGACTGTTTTGGTTTCAGTGAGGGCAAGACCTGATTGGAAATGAAATTGTTTTGGTGTGACTGACTAGGGACTGGCGAGGGGAAACAATCTCACCCAAATAATGTCAGTCAACATGTGTTTTATAACACCAAACAAGAATCATACACCACAGCACACTAAAATAATTATAACAAACTTCTCCAGCAAGCAGAGTTTGTTTGCATTGTGTTCAATAACCTATTAGAGTTGTCCCAATAACAAATAGTTCTCCAAAATACCAACTGCTGTCTTGATTACTGTCTTTGCTTTTTTAGAGTCTTTCTCAGAGACAATGTTGGCCAGCTCTTCTTCCGAAATTTCGATGAATCGAGCAAAACGTTCACGTTGGCTGCTGCTTGTGGTCGTAGTTTCAGACGAGCCAGACATGTTTACAATTTGTTGTTCTTTGAAAATATCGTCATTATTCGCGTGTATATATGATGTCATCATGAGGCACTAATCAATGGAGCTAGGGACTAGTTCCATTATTTAGTGCCTGCAACATCATTTATCGTAGAACAGCGCGAGAATGGTCCATAACATGTGATGTAGCATTGAGCAATCACGACCGAGAGTTGAGTATGCAATGTGTTATAATGTTTAATACCGGGGTAGTACATTGTTTATTCTGACAGCAAATTTTGTAGTTAGTAAATATTCATTGATAGTTTACCTCTACCCAGTACCTGCTTTGCTGAACAGTAAGGCAGCTCCCCTGGAGTCCATCTATTGTCTTAGAAATTATATTATTTGCCCCCTTATTCAGAGATTAATTTTTTGAGGTCCTATTAAAGAATTAGTGATTGCAATCTCTGAATTTCCAATTTCTGTTTTCAAATAGCTGTAACGTTGAGAATAACATTGAAAATAACATTGAGGAAGCATTAATGTGATCGAGAGCAACACATTTATATCGGTAGACTAAGACATAGGATATGCTCGACTTTCAAAGAGGTGGGCGATATTGTCTACAAAAAGACAGTTTGAACAGGATCCTGGACACATTTTTTATAGGAGCTTACACACATGATTGATCTGTAGCAGTTCTAGCAGAGTACTATACTAAGTTGATGTTTGCTTTATAAAATGTTTTATCTTAATTTTGTTGAAAATGAAAACTAGGGATGTGTATTTTTGATTATGTATCTACCACAAAATAATTGACAACAACATAAATACTCAGATACATGTGAAGTTGTGTTATCTGTCTAACAGACAACACCCAAAATGGAATGAGCAATGGGGGTGGGGTTGGGGGGGGGGAAATGTAATGTGTAATTTCTGACAAATAATTATAGATCACAGCAGATCATAGCATCAAGGATGTAGGAATTTCCAAGCAAAGTCAACAGTACTTGACATGGTATAGCATTTACAGAAGATATAGTCTAACCTTGCAAGTCCAGCGAAATGTCCTGTAAAATTTACAGAAGATATAGTCTAACCTAGCATGTCTAGCAAAATGTTCTGTAAAATTTACAGAAGATATAGTCTAACCTTGCAAGTCGAGTGAAATGTCCTGTAAAATTTACAGAAGATATAGTCTAACCTTGCAAGTCTTGCAAAATGTCCTGTAAAATTTACAGAAGATATAGTCTAATCTTGCAAGTCTTGCAAAATGTCCTGTAAAATTTACAGAAGATATAGTCTAACCTTGCAAGTCTTGCAAAATGTCCTGTAAAATTTAAAGAAGATATAGTCTAACCTTGCAAATGTAGCGAAATGTCCTGTAAAATCTTATTGATTACTGCATGGCCATTTACCTTCAATCTAAGATATCCAGGCAAATTATAGCACTGTACGATAAATAAATCCAGCTAAAATCACCTTTGTCTTTGGAGTTAAATTTTTTTGTAAGAGTACAAATCATTTTACAGGCACTAAATTGTGATATTTTGCTTGTTGGCATGTGATATTATTTATGTTCAATGTCCAAGAACTATTTAGATAGATAAGAAAGAGGCTTCACACACTGTTCATTACAATAATAACAATTCTAAACCCCTAGAGACACGCAGGCACTGTATGTGCACAAATAAATTGCCACAGGGAATCATGCAAGCAAATTCAAATTCTTGTTTATTTTTCACTGACAGCGTAAGCTTTAGGTATAGGTTGGTATACATATGTAGGTATAGAGGTATAAGTGATCATGGTCTGTCTGTCAACTTTTTTTATTTTCATAATCTTCTCCGAAAGTGACAGTTAGAATACTTTGATATTTGGTGTGCATGTTTCTTGGGGGGAGGCTATTCAGATTTGTTCATGCCAAGTTGATCTGTGCCATTTCAATTTTTTACGATTTTTTTTCCAAAAATTATATTTTCATCATCTCCTCAAATACTCCTCGTCAGATAGCTTTAATATCTGGTGTGTCGATGCGCAGAGGGTAGCTATTCAGATTTGTTAATTTCAAGTCAGCACATCTTCTTTTCTATTTTTTTTTCCGTAAGGAAGAGATATATTTATGGGTGGAAGTCTGTGTGTCTGTCTGTCTGTGTCGTTTTCTCCATAACGGCTAGCTCAATTCAAACAAAATTTTGAAGACGTATTCCGTAGTGTAATGGCAAGACTTGATTAGGTTTTGGTAAAAATCCTGTGAATATTAATGAGCAATTTACGTAATTAATTATTTTTGGTAATTAGGCTATATCTCAAGAATGCACGATTCAAATTTATTATAACTTGGTACACACATTTGCGATACAAAAGCGCACCTGTCCTGAAAATATTACTAATGTAGCTTTTAGTTTTAATAAGTTATTGGCATATTTTCGAGTGGCCACAAAAAAGAAAAAAATAGTTTCTCGTCAGGAAATGTCGTCTAAAGTGGTGCGACTTTATCACCATTTTCTAAAACACGACTGGCTCAATTCAAACGAAATTTATTGCATGTGTTCTGTAGGGTAGTGACAAGAACTGATTAGGTTTCGGTAAACATCCCAAGAATATTAATGAGAAATTTACATAATTAATGGTTTTCGGTAATTAGGCTATATCTCAAGAATGCACACTTCAAATTCAATATAATATGATACATGCATTTGCGATACCAAAGCGCACTTGTCCTGAAAATATTATTGATGTAGCTTTTAGTTTTAATAAATTATTGGCATATTTTTTGTAGGCCACTAAAAAGGAAAAAATAGTTTCTCGTCAGGAAATGTTGTCTAAAGTGGTACGACGATGCGCTTATTTTTTTTGTACATTCTCAATAAATGTCACAGTACACAATGTGGTTGGCCAGGAGATCACTAACAGCAATGGGCAAATAGCATGTTCTGCAAATGTTCTGTTGTATTCCAACAATTGTCTGTAGGAACGACAATCTCAAAACTTTGCCCTTACGGAAGACATTCAGTTTACATCTGGTTGATGAATTTTTTGTAATGTAAAAAAAAATTAATATGTTAATGAGCATTGTGACCAACGCCATATTGGAAATCAGTCCAGGAGACTTTAACCCTTTCACCACGAGAACCCGGTATACCGGGACGCGCTAGGGCGCCCACGAGAACCCGGTATACCGGGACGCCAAAGTTCATTCACCTTCATCGCCGTAAAACTGTTCAACGGCAGCTATTGCTGCAAAATTTGCTGCCATAACTAGTTCCACACATGCGTATTAGCCTTGTTTATCTATACTGCCATTTTGAATGCGTGACAGTGAACGGTAACCGAGTACGGCCCAAAAAACGAGCGATCGTAATTTTTATGTGCGGTTTTCGCCAACAAAATCGAATTTAAACATGGCGGAGGTAATTAACGGCTCCCATAGCATGGTCTACGATAGAAATTATGGCACTGTCCTTGGATATTTCGACAGAATTTGACTCGAAATACATCGTTGAATGCAAGTGTTTAGCTGTGGGAACACATTGTACTCGTGTGTAAGCATCAAATTCCCGCTTCAGTCTATTTGAGCTGCCGGCAGCAATTTACGTCTGAATTTTTGAACATCGGCAAATTTACGCAATCTTGTGACCGGTACCGACGCCCATACTAACGTCTTGGTTATAATTTTTGGCTATAAAATGGATTATTTTGGTTTTATTTCTTTTTGTTACGGCTCAATAATGACTTGTAGTAATACAAACTCACTGTGTACGAGGGAAACTTGTGCACGATCGGGGCGATTTTCCAATCGGATTTTTTACATGTGATTTTCAGCGTAAAATTCAAAATTTCAACATGGCCGGAGCAAAACTGTCTCCCCTAACATCGTTTACAACTTAAATAAAGGTGCTGTTCATAGAAATTTTCAATAAATTTTGACTGTCGATGCATTGTTTTATACAAGGACATGGCTGTGTGAACTCAAAACAGTTTATGTAGGGAGCAGATTGCCGCAACGTTAGTTCAAAGTTCCGACTGCATATTTGCTCTTGAGGATAAGCATGTCGGCAAAAAGCGCCACTTTGTCATCCCGATTCGGACTCGCATACCTCCAACTTGTGGTCATTTTTTATTGATTTTGGGCATAAATTTAGTGGTAATTTTTTGTTGTTCTGTCAAATAATGAATTATATTTACTCAAACTAACTTTTCAAAAGGTATTGAGGTGACGACTTCAGATATTTTAGAACACTTTCATTGCCGGTGCGGCACAGACTATTGCGTCGTAATCGGATTAGTGAGCCGTTAATTAATTTCGTTCAAATTATTATGACATAAAATAACATTTTTTATCAAATTTTCGCCCATTTTGACCATACAACCAGAATATATTTGTTTTGTAGGAACATGAATGTTGGTATTTTGTATTTTATTTGTGATATAAATGTATTGTTTATTTGTGATATGACAATAAATAAGCAACACACAGTTTTTTTAACGAAATTTTATCATTTTAACCCAAATTCTAGCTGTATATTTGATGTTTGGATGTGTGTAATTGGAAGTGTAATGTAGAAAATTTATTTGGCTTTAAAATGATACCTAATTTTCAAAGATTAGGCAATTCTAAGTATTTTTATATCAATTTGATAACATAACACTCACTCATACTTTTATTATGTGTATGCTAATGAGGGGGCTAGTGGATAGCATACAGTCCCATGGGGAGAATAGTGGTGAAAGAGTTAAGTAAACTGCCACTTTTCAAAAGACACCATTGACGTCAAACAAGCAATGTAATGTGTGCTACTGTCTTAATTCTACACATTATGTGTTTGTTCGAAACAGGGTTGCAGACTTAAAATCCAAATTCTGCACCCCTTCTACAGAATGGTTCAAGCCAGTAGATATGTATGCTCTCGATTGACAAAGTCATGAAGTTGAATTGGGGATGATTTTTGACAGAGTCAGTCATCAATAAAAACGATAATACTCATTCTAAAATTACCTCATTTTGAAAGGGAAAGTACTTTGTGGTTCATTTATGAAGTTTTGATTTTGTATGATCAATATTGGTGGCAAAATCATCAAGTTAAAATTGCTGATGTGGTAATGGCAGTGCAGAAACGAGTACAGGCGAGGGAAAAGTTCTTTTGCTAATGAGCCTTACCATATATGGAAAAAAAGTAGTCATGAGATTGCAGTCCAGACTTTCGTTTTAATTTTTCATTAAAAGCTGGTGATATGATGTCTTGTTGCTTTTTAGCACAACTGAACTGGAGGTTCAGTAGTGCTATAGGCATCGCCCGGCATCTGTCTGTCTGTGTGTGTGTGTGTGTGTGTGTGTGTGTGTGTGCGTGCATGCGTGCGTGCGTGCGTGCGTGTGTGTGTGTGTAAACAACTTTAAAGTCAAAAACCGCTGAACCGATTGCCATGATATTTGGTGGGTTCATTACCTTGGGTGTCTAGTTAGGAAATTGTTCAAATGAAAATGATCACATCAGAAATGTGCATTTGACGTTTCAAAATGTGATTTGTTGTATTACAAAATGCTTTGACTTCAGCCTGGAAATGAAATTTTCTTGTTTTATTGATGCAATGAAATCATTAAATCTTTATGGGCTACTTCACATATTTGTGTCAATGGCATAAACATTAACATCTGTTTAAAGTGTACATGCAAAGATTGATAATTTTTTTCATAATTATGTTTATTTTGCCATAAAAATAAATGAAATTGCATTCATACCTCTAAATATTGCGCACATTGGCAAGAAAGTCACAAAAATACTTGCCCCCTTAATCCCCAGTGCTTCGACTAACTTCGGCACCTCAACCAGCTCACGAAGGGTGTCGAGGTCCCACATGTTACAAAAGCCTACTAAGCCTTTGTGTAATGTTTACTTATGAATTACTAATTAGCTTGCCATATAGTATTATCTGTAACTGTACATATTGTGGTGAACCAGTTTAGTCTTAAGACAACAATGGTTCCTTGGTGTTTTGTCGGCAGCACCCGCAGTGAAACGATCACCCTACACACATTTCGGAGTGATATAACTGAGTAGGTAATAATGGGTGAAGGCAGTTGAAATCACGTAAAAACTGGACAGTGACGCCATACAGTGAAAGACGGTAAATGTTACCGGGGCCGGGGTTCTCCATGCCACCGGTGTAGCCATGATCAAAGCAAAAACAAGGAAAACAAATAAAATAATTTGAAATGATGTTTTCAAGCAAGTTAGCTTCATAAAATATTTTCACTACCATAGCATTTGTTTTTAAACAATGCGTAGTCCGATTGTATGTTTTGATTTCCATGTTGCTGGGAGTCGATCGTTTTCATTGTGATACATCACATGTACATCGTCGCAATCATATCAAAGTAAAAAGACGCAAGGCTCATTATGATGTTGCTATTTTTGTTTCCATTGTTTTGTCTACCTTAACAATTACCTAGTCATGCAAATCACATGTCAAAAGTGGATGGACACAGCAAAGTACAGTCAGCCCTAAGCTTCACGCTCCCAGGTCAAATAACGTCCACAACGTAAGACATGTCTATGGTCGGAGATAATACACAAAAATGGTCGGAGACAATACACAATACACCACAGTACGGCCGGCTTCAGTGAACATGGGCCGTGCTTTGAAAGAAGATGAAACCACTTCATGTCACTGTGTGGATGGTAAGGAACTCAGTAAAAAGTGAAATAAAGTACGTATACACATAACTTTCAAGAGGGATGGTTATCAAACAAAACGTTCTGCTCTAACGAATTTGTGGGTCTACTTTTGTGAAGATTTTGAATGGTCATAGATCGAATGTACTGTTACCACACATGCTACATTTGAACAACTTGAGAGAATATTATGGGGAAATCTTGAAGCCATTCTCATTCGATCTCTGTATGTTTGATGGTATGGAAATATTAGATAATTTTCGTTTCGATTACATTGTCTGCAGGAGCTGTTTTCCACCCATTGAATAGTTATGTCAACAAAGGACGCTGATAACAGCCTTCACTTTATGTAAACAACACGGCTTCACTAGGACATAAACAATACGTAGTATAAGACAGCAAGGCATAGTCTGAAAACAAGCACCAAACTTGCATGGTGGATATTTAAACACAGGTATACTATTACATATAATGTGTACTAGCCATGGCGACATTTGTCTGTGAAATTTACATCGGAAAAAAACCTTATAAAGCAGTGTCATTCAGTCTCTGTGGTTGACCACACCTTCATCACTCATTCACTACCAGAGGAACTATCGTTACTGCTAGCGGTCGGTTCGAATGAATTTGGCTAAATCACACCATCAGATGTTAATGCTGGAGTGTATTGCTCTACGCTTGAGGAATCTGACCAATATTCAACGTCAGGTTCTGGCGAAAACGGGTTTTGAAGTTGACCTTCTGGTTCGACCATAATGACTTTGCATGTAAAGATACACTGATGAACGCGTTTGTGTTCCTGCATTGACGTCATAAAGTTCCAAATCCCGTCCTATCCATATGCAAATGAGAGGTACTTGCCTGAAGGTGCTCTGTGGCTTAGCCGAGAGTGCCTCATTTTTCGCGCAATTTCTCGTATTAGAATTATATTGTACTATTACAAACCCGATTTCGTTTATTTTTATAGCAAAATAAACATAATTACGAAATTACCTTTGCATGTACACTTTAAGGTTGCTTGGCAACCTAGGCCTGTTTTTAGCACAGCTGAATTGAATCTTAGACACGATGATTAAAACAGGTTCATATAAATGCACAATTCTTAGGTATTAAAAAAAAACCAGTTTGTACAAAGAATAAGAAGTCACACATTTTATGGGGAAAGAAAAATAGTCATATCAAGACCTCCATGATCATATTGTGTTTGGCAGGTTAAATTTCCTGCATGTACTGATTGCCATGATATTTGATGGGTGTATTACCTTGGGTGTCTAGTTGGGAAATTGTGCAAATCAAAATGATCTTACTATCGGTGTGTGATTTGGGTTGAAAAATGTAATTTTTGGTCAAAAACTATTGGGCAGATGGGTCTGAAATTTGGTGGGAACATTCTTAGGGGTGTTTAAGCTTCCAAAATATGTTTGCAAATGTGCCTAGTAACAAGACCACAGCCATAGCAACAGCCAAACGGTGAGGTATTTCACAAAGATAACCACTGGGATTAAAAGACAATTGAATATGCATTCAAAAAATTATGTAAATTTGCCTAGCAACAAGACCACGCCCACAGCAACAGCCAAATGGTGAGGTATTTCCCAAAGATAATCACTGGGATTAAAAGACAATTGAATAAGCATTTCAAAATGTATGCAAATATGCCTAGAAACAAGACCACGCCCATAGCAACAGCCAAATGATCAGATATATTGCAAAGATAACAACAGAGATTAAGAGATAATTGAATGAACATTCCAAAAATGTATGTAAATTTGCATAACAACAAGACCAAGCCCATAGCAACAGCCAATCGGTGGTGTAGTTCACAAAGATAACCATTGGGATGAATAGACAATTGAATAAACATTCAAAAAATGTATGTTATTTGCCTAGCAACAAGACCACGACCATAGCAACAACCAAATAATTGGAATTTGTAGGAATTGATAGACAAATGAATAACAATTCAAAAAAATGTATGCAAATATGCCTAGCAACATGACCATGCCCATAGCAACAGCCAAATGATCACACATTTTGCAGATATCGCAAACACATTCAAAAAATGTGTGCAAATGTGCCTAGCAACAACACCATGCCCAAAGCAGCAGCCAAGTGATCACATATATTGCAAAGATAACAGGGATAAGTAGACAAATGAGTGTATGGATAATCATTCAGCAAATGAACACCTATACCTAGTATGGATCAGCATATGGGTTAAACATTTTTAACAACTGTACAGTTGTGCTACAACGCTATTTTCGCTATTTTTTTTAAAATTATTTAATTGTTGAAACATTGTGAATTTTCAAAAACGAATGATAAAATGTTAATAATAGTATTTTAAGATGTCTTCTACCTAATAAAGGTTTATTTTAGTCAATGAATCTAGCAGCTCAAAATCTTCGAAAATTAGGTATCTAGCCAAATAAGTTTACTACATCACACATCCAAACATCACATGTACAGCTAGAATTTGGGTTAAAGTAATACAATTTTTTTAAAAAAATGTCTTGATTATTTATTGTCATATCACAAATAACCAATATATTTATATCACACATAAAATACAAAATACCAACATTCATGTTCCTACACTACATTCTGGTTATATGGTCAAAATGGGTGAAAATTTGATTGAAAATGTTACTTTCAGTCATACTAATTTGAACAAAATAAATTAACAGCTCACCAATCCGATTATGACACAATAGTCAGTGCAGCACCAACAATGAAAGTGTACTAAAATATCTGAAGTCGTCACCTCAATACCTGTTGAATAGTTAGTATATAATTCCTTATTTAGCAGAACAACAAAAGTTACCACTAACTTTTGCCCAAAATCAGTAAAAAAAATGCCCACAAGTTGGAAGTATGCGAGTCCGAATCGGGACGCAAAAGTAGCAAATAAGTAGTCAGAATATAAACTAAAAATTGCAGCAATCTGATCCCTACATAAACTGTTTTGAGTTCACTCAGCCATGTCCTTGTATAAAACAATGTATCGATAGTCAAAATTTAATGAAAAATTCTAGGAACAGCACCTTTATTAGTCCCATCCGAACGAAGTCTGGGACGGGGACTTATGGATGGGGTTCCGTCCATCCGTCCATCCAGAGCCATTTCTTGGAGATGCCTGGACCGATTTTTTTCAAACTTGGTACAGGGGCAACATATAATGCCATACATATGCACGTCAATTTGTTTCATGATACGATCCAATATAGCCATTTTGTTTGCAAATTTTCCCTGTCGAAAGCCATAACTCAGACATGCTTGAACAGATCTCATTCAAAGTTGGTATTAGGACAGTGTTCTGTGACATACACATGTGCATATCCATTTTCATCGTGATACGATCCAATATGGCTGCCTGGCAGCCATTTTGTTTGCGAATTTTCCATGTCCAAAGCCATAACTCAGACATGCTTGAACAGATCTCATTCAAAGTTGGTATTAGGACAGTGTTCTATGACATACATGTGCATATTCATTGTTGTCGTGATACAATCCAATATGGCTGCCTGGCAGCCATTTAGTTTGTGAATTTTCCATGTCCAAAGCCATAACTCAGACATTCTTGAACAGATCTCATTCAAAGGTGGTATTAGCACAGTGTTCTATGACATACATATGCATATCCATTTCTGCCGTGATACGATCCAATATGGCTGCCTAGCAGCCATTTTGTTTGTGAATTTTCCATATCCAAAGCCACAACTCAGACATGCTTGAACAAATCTCATTCAAAGTTGGTATTAGCACAGTGTTCTATGATATACATGTGCATATCAATTTTCGTCATGATACGGTCCAGTATGGCTGCCTGGCAGCCATTTTGTTTGCGAATTTTCCATGTCCAAAGCCATAACTCAGACCATGGGCATCATATGAATATGAGAGCGCTTCCTCGTCCTTCCCTAGCAACGCAACAAAATATCGATCGATCGATCGTCTGCTCGCGCTCGCCAAAAGTGCGCCACCAACGTCGATTTAAGGTAAACCAGGAAGCTATCGTGTATCGGCCGTGGTACGGGGACATGGTGTTCTAAAGTGAGAAAGGCTAGGTTTTCTGGGGTTTCAAGTGTTTGTATTGATATTCTCGTTGAATCTAAAGATTATTACATCAAAGGAAGGAGGTGAACACTGAAAATACACATCATCAGTAAGCTTTATTGCAAATGCATATATACAGTCACAATCGTCCACACACTTCATCATACCTGTCAATTTCACGCACATACGTTGTTTACGCGTATTTGTATTACATACTATTGTTATTCGATTATAAATATCAATAATCTTAGCTTTATTGTTCCATGATGCCCATGCTCAGACATGCTTGAACAGATCTAATTCAAAGGTGGTATTAGGACAGTGTTCTATAATATACATGTGCATATCCATTTTCGTCGTGATACGATCCAATATGGCTACCTGGCAGCCATTTTGTTTGCGAATTTTCCATGTCCAAAGCCAGAACTCAGACATGCTTGAACAGATCTCATTCAAAGTTGGTATTAGGACACAGTGTTCTATGACATACATGAGCATATCCATTTTTGTCATGATAAGATCCAATATGGCTGCCTGACAGCCATTTTGTTTGTGAATTTTCCATGTCCAAAGCCATAACTCAGACATTCCTTAACAGATCTCATTCAAAGGTAGTATTAGCACAGTGTTCTATGACATACATATGCATATCCATTTCCGCCGCGATACGATCCAATATGGCAGCCTGGCAGCCATTTTGTTTGCAAATTTTCCATGTCCAAAGCCATAACTCAGACATGCTTGAACAGATCTCATTCAAAGTTGGTATTAGGACAGTGTTATATGACATATATGTGCATATTCATTGTTGTCGTGATACAATCCAATATGGCTGCCTAGCAGCCATTTTGTTTGTGAATTTTCCATATCCAAAGCCATAACTCAGACATGCTTGAACAAATCTCATTCAAAGGTGGTATTAGCACAGTGTTCTATGATATACATGTGCATATCAATTTTCATCGTGATACAATCCAATATGGCCGCCTAGCAGCCATTTTGTTTGTGAATTTTCCATGTCCAAAGCCATAACTCAGACATGCTTGAACAGATCTCATTCAAAGTTGGCATTAGGACACTGTTTTATGACATATATGTGCATATTCATTGTTGTCGTGATACAATCCAATATGGCCGCCTAGCAGCCATTTTGTTTGCAAATATTCCATGTCCAAAGCCATAACTCAGACATGCTTGAACAGATCTCATTCAAAGTTGGTATTAGCACAGTGTTCTATGACATACATGTGCATATCAATTTTCGTCATGATACGATCCAATATGGCTGCCTGGCAGCCATTTTGTTTGCGAATTTTCCATGTCCAAAGCCAGAACTCGGACATGCTTGAACAGATCTCATTCAAAGTTGGTATTAGGACAGTGTTCTATGACATACATGTGCATATCCATTTTAGTTGTGATACAATCCGCCTGGCAGCAATTTTGTTGGTGCAGTTTTCATGTCCAAAGCCATAACTCAGACATGCTTGAACAGGTTCCCCCCCCCCCCACATACCCGATCCATCCTTTATTGTTGAATGGTTTATTCCATCACATCATCTTCAAGAGTAGGCATGACCCATGTCCAACAAGGAGACACAATATGAGTAGGCATGTTCCATGTCCAACGAGCAGACAAAACATATCTAAGTCTGTTTGATTTAGGTTCACTAGTGTTTTTGCGTGATCAGAGTAGTGATATCAAGAAAATGACAACATAAACTGCCAGTTCCTTAAAATCCAATCATAGTGGGAACTATGATATTTTCAACAATGACTTGTTTACATTGTAAATGATGTTAGGGGAGACAGCTTTGCTTTGGCGATATTGAAATTTGAATTCCTCCCCTGATATTTGCAAAAATAGTTTACAAGGCTTATATATCATAGTATTAATTTTGATTGTGAAATAACTGGGTAGTTGATTATCTGTCAAAAATAGTTAGTTTAAGGTTTTATTATCAACTGATGATTGTCGCCATCTTGGGGTAAAATGTCCCCATTTTGTTGCAGCCTATGGGATATTGACTCTACCTTGGCAGAACACTGACATTTATTTTTGTTTCTTTCTTTCAGATTATGCATACAGATATGTTTTAATGTGTGACTGAAAAGCCATCACTCTATGGCTAATAGAGCCTTCCTTGAGGACACCCTCAATGGGGAGAGAAGCTGATGACTATATAATCTGATGTAAGCTGCTTCTTCCCAGGCAGGATGGACTACATATATGAAGAGCGTGTATATGGAAGACAACACAAACTCCATATATATGTATACTCCGCCACACATAATCAGCAACAACCAACCTGATGGTAGTCAGACAAGGTAAAAAAAGTGACGTTCATCCTACATATTGATGTAGTCAGATGCACCAATACATATAAATTTCAATTTCATCCCAAAGATGACAGCCCCTGAAGAACAAAGATTTGGAATTTACAAAGTAAACACAGGGAAAAGAGCAAATCAAACATTTGGTCAGTCAAGCACTGTCAAGTATTCAAGTGTTACAGGATGAGGTTAATGAACTTGCAGCCCAAAACACAACAAGAACATAAAAAACATCCACCTATTACCCCGGTACCTACTTTTGGTAAGGAAGTCCATCATTGCAATGGGATGGACAGAGAGATGGTAGCTTTAGTGCCTACTACAAATTTGGAATCATAAACATCCTAATGCGAAGGATCTTCTCTGTGAATGCCTATGGAGATTTTGAACTTTATCCTTCTGAGATGGATGACATATGGTAACTAATGGTGATGCCAACCGGAGATTTAAAAAACCTAATATGATGGCTGGAATGAACCAGGAGATTTGGAAACCTCAACTAAGTGGATGGAATGTGTGCTTCCGGAATTCTCAGATGTGAAAAAATATGCAACCTGTGTGAAAAAGAACACAATTGTGATATACATGTAAGGATGGAAAAACAATAGGCCACCTGTGCAAAACGGTCACACTGGCAAGGGTAAAACGAGATGAAAAAATAGGCTACTGTTAAGAAATGTACACAATGGCAAGGGTAAATTGATATGAAAAATGAAATGAGCAAAGTGGTGAATTAAAATGACATGTAAAAAGCACGCCACCAGTCTGAAACAAGAAAAGTGGCAGGTAAGAGGACACGTAAATAAACTAGACGCTGATGTGAAATGGATGTAGTGTCAATGTTACAAACAGGCTAAGGTGTTAAACAGACACTGAGCTGATATAAAAGGACATTAAAAAACAAGTCTACAGTGCGAAATTGGCACATTAGTGTGGACACAAAATAAAACGGGCCACAGTGCGAAACAAGAAAAGTAGCAATTGAGAGGACATGTTGAAAACAGACAGTGGTTATATAAAAAGACATTAAAAAACAGACCACAATGCGAAACTGGCACACTAGTGTGGACATAAAATGAAATGGGCAACAGTGCGAAATAAGAAAAGTGGCAAGTGAGAGGACACGTTGAAAACAGAGAGTGGTTAAATAAAAAGACATTACAAAACAGTTCACAGTGCAAAACTGGCACATTAGTGTGGACATAAAATCAAATTGGCAACAGTGCGAAACAAGAAAAGTTGCAAGTGATAGGACACGTTCAAAACACAGTGGTTATATAAAAGGACATTAAAAAACAGTCCGCAGTGCGAAACTGGCACATCAGTGTGGACATAAAATGAAATGGGTAACAGTGTGAAATAAGAAAAGTGGCAAGTGAGATGACACGTTGAAAACAGACTGGTTATATAAAAAGACATTAAAAAACAGTCCACAGTGCGAAACTGGCACATTAGTGTGGTCATAAAATGAAATGGGCAACAGTGCAAAACAAGAAAAGTGGCAAGTGAGAGGACACGTTGAAAACAGAGACAATATTGATATACAAGGACATTAAAAAACAATCCACTGTGCGAAACTGGCACACTAGTGTGGACACAAAATGAAATGAGCCACAGTGCAAAAAAAGAAAATTGGCAAGTAAGAGGACACGTTGAAAACAGACAGTGGTTATATAAAAAGACATTAAAAAACAGTCCACAGTGCAAAACTAGCACATTAGTGTGGACATAAAATGAAACGGGCCTCAGTGCGAAACAAGGAAAGTGGCAAGTGAGAGGACACGTTGAAAACAGAGTGGTTATATAAAAAGACATTAAAAAAGTCCATAGTGAGAAACTGGTGCATTAGGGTGGACATAAAATGAAACAGGCCACAGTGTGAAACAAGAAAAGTGGCAAGTGAGAGGACAAGTTGAAAACAGACAGTGGTTATATAAAAAGACATTAAAAAACAGTCCACAGTGAGAAGCTGGCACACTAGTGTGGACATAAAATGAAACGGGCCACAGTGCGAAACAAGAAAAGTGGCAAGTGAGAGGACACGTTGAAAACAGACAGTGGTTATATAAAAAGACATTAAAGAACTCCACAGTGCAAAACTGGCACATTAGTGTGGACACAAAATGAAACAGGCCACCATGTGAAACAAGAAAAGTGGCAAGTGAGAGGACACGTTGCAAACAGAGACAGTGGTGATATAAAAGGACCTTAAAAACAGTCTACAGTGCGAAACTGGCACATTAGTGTGGACATAAAATGAAATGGGCCACAGTGTGAAACAAGAATAGTGGCAAGTGAGAGGACACGTTGAAAACAGACAGCGGTTATATAAAAAGACATTAAAAAACAGTCCACAGTGCGAAACAGGCACATTAGTGTGGACATAAAATAAAACAGATGACAGTGCAAAACAAGAAAAGTGGCAAGTGAGAGGACACATTGGAAAACAGAGACAATGGCGATAACAAAGGACATTAAAAAGCAATCCACAGTGCGAAACTGGCACATTAGTGTGAACACAAAATGAAATGGACCACTGTGTGAAACAAGAAAAGTGGCAAGTGGGAGGACACGTTGAAAACAGACAGTGGTTATATAAAAAGGCATTACAAAACAGTCCACAGTGCGAAACTGGCACATTAGTGTGGACATAAAATGAAACGGGTCAAAGTGCGAAAAAAAAGTGGCAAGTGAGAGGACATGTTGAAAACAGAGACAATGGCAATATAAAAGGACATTAAAAAACAAGTCTACAGTGCGAAACTGGCACATTAGTGTGGATCAAAATGAAGTGGGCCACAGTGCGAAACAAGTAAAGTGGCAAGTGAGAGGACATGTTGAAAACAGAGACAATGGCGATAACAAAGGGCATTAAAAAACAGTTCACAGTGCGAAACTGGCACATTAGTGTGAACACAAAATGAAACAGGCCACCTTGCAAAACAAGAAAAGTGGCAAGTTGAGAGGACATGTTGAAAACAGAGACAATGGTGATATACAAGGACATTAAAAAACAATCCACACTGCGAAACTGGCACACTAGTGTGGACACTATGAAATGGGCCACTGTGTGAAACAAGAAAAGTGGCAAGTGAGAGGACACATTGAAAACAGACAGTGGTTATATAAAAAGGCATTACAAAACAGTCCACAGTGCGAAACTGGCACATTAGTGTGGACATAAAATGAAACGGGTCAAAGTGCGAAAAAAAGTGGCAAGTGAGAGGACATGTTGAAAACAGACAGTGGTTATATAAAAAGACATTACAAAACAGTCCACAGTGCGAAACTGGCACATTAGTGTGGACACAAAATGAAACAGGCCACCATGCGAAACAGGAAAAGTGGCAAGTGAGAGGACACGTTGAAAACAGACAATAGCGATATAAAAGGACATTAAAAAATTGTTCACAGTGTGAAACTGGCACATTAGTGTGGACATAAAATGAAACGGCCACGGTGCGAAACAAGAAAAGTGGCAAGTGAGAGGACACGTTGAAAACAGAGACAATGGCAATATAAAAGGACATTAAAAAACAAGTCTACAGTGCGAAACTGGCACATTAGTTGTGGACATAAAATGAAACAGGTCACCGTGCAAAACAAGAAAAGTGGCAAGTGAGAGGACACGTTGAAAACAGACAATAGCGATATAAAAGGACATTAAAAAACAGTTCACAGTGTGAAACTGGCACATAAGTGTGGACATAAAATGAAACGGGCCACGGTGCGAAACAAGAAAAGTGGCAAGTGAGAGGACACGTTGAAAACAGAGACAATGGCAATATAAAAGGACATTAAAAACAAGTCTACAGTGCGAAACTGGCACATTAGTGTGGACACAAAATGAAACGGACCACAGTGTGAAACAAGAAAAGTGGCAAGTGGGAGGACACGTTGAAAACAGACAGTGGTTATATAAAAAGGCATTACAAAACAGTCAACAGTGCGAAACTGGCACATTAGTGTGGACATAAAATGAAACGGGTCAAAGTGCGAAAAAAAAGTGGCAAGTGAGAGGACATGTTGAAAACAGACAATAGCGATATAAAAGGACATTAAAAAATTGTTCACAGTGTGAAACTGGCACATTAGTGTGGACATAAAATGAAACGGCCACGGTGCGAAACAAGAAAAGTGGCAAGTGAGAGGACACGTTGAAAACAGAGACAATGGCAATATAAAAGGACATTAAAAAACAAGTCTACAGTGCGAAACTGGCACATTAGTGTGGACATAAAATGAAACAGGTCATCGTGCAAAACAAGAAAAGTGGCAAGTTGAGAGGACATGTTGAAAACAGAGACAATGGTGATATACAAGGACATTAAAAAACAATCCACACTGCGAAACTGGCACACTAGTGTGGACACAATATGAAATGGGCCACCGTGTGAAACAAGAAAAGTGGCAAGTGACAGGACACGTTGAAAACAGACAGTGGTTATATAAAAAGACATTACAAAACAGTCCATAGTGCGAAACTGGCACATTAGTGTGGACACAACATGAAACAGGCCACCATGCGAAACAAGAAAAGTGGCAAGTGAGAGGACACGTTGAAAACAGACAATAGCGATATAAAAGGACATTAAAAAACAGTTCACAGTGTGAAACTGGCACATAAGTGTGGACATAAAATGAAACGGGCCACGGTGCGAAACAAGAAAAGTGGCAAGTGAGAGGACACGTTGAAAACAGAGACAATGGCAATATAAAAGGACATTAAAAACAAGTCTACAGTGCGAAACTGGCACATTAGTGTGGACACAAAATGAAACGGACCACAGTGTGAAACAAGAAAAGTGGCAAGTGGGAGGACACGTTGAAAACAGACAGTGGTTATATAAAAAGGCATTACAAAACAGTTCACAGTGCGAAACTGGCACATTAGTGTGGACATAAAATGAAACGGGTCAAAGTGCGAAAAAAAAGTGGCAAGTGAGAGGACATGTTGAAAACAGAGACAATGGCAATATAAAAGGACATTAAAAAACAAGTCTACAGTGCGAAACTGGCACATTAGTGTGGACACAAAATGAAACGGACCACAGTGTGAAACAAGAAAAGTGGCAAGTGAGAGGACATGTTGAAAATAGAGACAATTCCGATATAAAAGGACATTAAAAAGCAAGTCTACAGTGCGAAACTGGCACATTAGTGTGGATCAAAATGAAGCGGGCCACAGTGCGAAACAAGTAAAGTGGCAAGTGAGAGGACATGTTGAAGACAGAGACAATGGCGATAACAAAGGGCATTAAAAAACAGTTCACAGTGCGAAACTGGCACATTAGTGTGAACACAAAATGAAACAGGCCACCGTGCAAAACAAGAAAAGTGGCAAGTTGAGAGGACATGTAGAAAACAGAGACAATGGTGATATACAAGGACATTAAAAAACAATCCACACTGCGAAACTGGCACACTAGTGTGGACACAATATGAAATGGGCCACTGTGTGAAACAAGAAAAGTGGCAAGTGAGAGGACACATTGAAAACAGACAATGGTTATATAAAAAGGCATTACAAAACAGTCCACAGTGCGAAACTGGCTCATTAGTGTGGACATAAAATGAAACGGGTCAAAGTGCGAAAAAAAGTGGCAAGTGAGAGGACATGTTGAAAACAGAGACAATGGCAATATAAAAGGACATTAAAAAACAAGTCTACAGTGCGAAACTGGCACATTAGTGTGGACACAAAATGAAACGGACCACAGTGTGAAACAAGAAAAGTGGCAAGTGAGAGGACATGTTGAAAACAGAGACAATGGTGATATACAAGGACATTAAAAAGCAATCCACACTGCGAAACTGGCACACTAGTGTGGACACAATATGAAATGGGCCACCGTGTGAAACAAGAAAAGTGGCAAGTGAGAGGACACGTTGAAAACAGACATGGTTATATAAAAAGGCATTACAAAACAGTCCACAGTGCGAAACTGGCACATTAGTGTGGACATAAAATGAAACGGGTCAAAGTGCGAAAAAAAAGTGGCAAGTGAGAGGACATGTTGAAAGCAGGGACAATGGCAATATAAAAGGCATTAAAAAACAGTTCACAGTGCGAAACTGGCACATTAGTGTGGACATAAAATGAAACAGGTCACCGTGCAAAACAAGAAAAGTGGCAAGTTGAGAGGACATGTTGAAAACAGAGACAATGGTGATATACAAGGACATTAAAAAACAATCCACACTGTGGAACTGGCACACTAGTGTGGACACAATATGAAATGGGCCACCGTGTGAAACAAGAAAAGTGGCAAGTGACAGGACACGTTGAAAACAGACAGTGGTTATATAAAAAGACATTACAAAACAGTCCATAGTGCGAAACTGGCACATTAGTGTGGACACAACATGAAACAGGCCACCATGCGAAACAAGAAAAGTGGCAAGTGAGAGGACACGTTGAAAACAGACAATAGCGATATAAAAGGACATTAAAAAACAGTTCACAGTGTGAAACTGGCACATAAGTGTGGACATAAAATGAAACGGGCCACGGTGCGAAACAAGAAAAGTGGCAAGTGAGAGGACACGTTGAAAACAGAGACAATGGCAATATAAAAGGACATTAAAAACAAGTCTACAGTGCGAAACTGGCACATTAGTGTGGACACAAAATGAAACGGACCACAGTGTGAAACAAGAAAAGTGGCAAGTGGGAGGACACGTTGAAAACAGACAGTGGTTATATAAAAAGGCATTACAAAACAGTCCACAGTGCGAAACTGGCACATTAGTGTGGACATAAAATGAAACGGGTCAAAGTGCGAAAAAAAAGTGGCAAGTGAGAGGACATGTTGAAAACAGAGACAATGGCAATATAAAAGGACATTAAAAAACAAGTCTACAGTGCGAAACTGGCACATTAGTGTGGACACAAAATGAAACGGACCACAGTGTGAAACAAGAAAAGTGGCAAGTGAGAGGACATGTTGAAAATAGAGACAATTCCGATATAAAAGGACATTAAAAAGCAAGTCTACAGTGCGAAACTGGCACATTAGTGTGGATCAAAATGAAGCGGGCCACAGTGCGAAACAAGTAAAGTGGCAAGTGAGAGGACATGTTGAAGACAGAGACAATGGCGATAACAAAGGGCATTAAAAAACAGTTCACAGTGCGAAACTGGCACATTAGTGTGAACACAAAATGAAACAGGCCACCGTGCAAAACAAGAAAAGTGGCAAGTTGAGAGGACATGTAGAAAACAGAGACAATGGTGATATACAAGGACATTAAAAAACAATCCACACTGCGAAACTGGCACACTAGTGTGGACACAATATGAAATGGGCCACTGTGTGAAACAAGAAAAGTGGCAAGTGAGAGGACACATTGAAAACAGACAGTGGTTATATAAAAAGGCATTACAAAACAGTCCACAGTGCGAAACTGGCACATTAGTGTGGACATAAAATGAAACGGGTCAAAGTGCGAAAAAAAGTGGCAAGTGAGAGGACATGTTGAAAACAGAGACAATGGCAATATAAAAGGACATTAAAAAACAAGTCTACAGTGCGAAACTGGCACATTAGTGTGGACACAAAATGAAACGGACCACAGTGTGAAACAAGAAAAGTGGCAAGTGAGAGGACATGTTGAAAACAGAGACAATGGTGATATACAAGGACATTAAAAAGCAATCCACACTGCGAAACTGGCACACTAGTGTGGACACAATATGAAATGGGCCACCGTGTGAAACAAGAAAAGTGGCAAGTGAGAGGACACGTTGAAAACAGACATGGTTATATAAAAAGGCATTACAAAACAGTCCACAGTGCGAAACTGGCACATTAGTGTGGACATAAAATGAAACGGGTCAAAGTGCGAAAAAAAAGTGGCAAGTGAGAGGACATGTTGAAAGCAGGGACAATGGCAATATAAAAGGCATTAAAAAACAGTTCACAGTGCGAAACTGGCACATTAGTGTGGACATAAAATGAAACAGGTCACCGTGCAAAACAAGAAAAGTGGCAAGTTGAGAGGACATGTTGAAAACAGAGACAATGGTGATATACAAGGACATTAAAAAACAATCCACACTGTGGAACTGGCACACTAGTGTGGACACAATATGAAATGGGCCACCGTGTGAAACAAGAAAAGTGGCAAGTGACAGGACACGTTGAAAACAGACAGTGGTTATATAAAAAGACATTACAAAACAGTCCATAGTGCGAAACTGGCACATTAGTGTGGACACAACATGAAACAGGCCACCATGCGAAACAAGAAAAGTGGCAAGTGAGAGGACACGTTGAAAACAGACAATAGCGATATAAAAGGACATTAAAAAACAGTTCACAGTGTGAAACTGGCACATAAGTGTGGACATAAAATGAAACGGGCCACGGTGCGAAACAAGAAAAGTGGCAAGTGAGAGGACACGTTGAAAACAGAGACAATGGCAATATAAAAGGACATTAAAAACAAGTCTACAGTGCGAAACTGGCACATTAGTGTGGACACAAAATGAAACGGACCACAGTGTGAAACAAGAAAAGTGGCAAGTGGGAGGACACGTTGAAAACAGACAGTGGTTATATAAAAAGGCATTACAAAACAGTCCACAGTGCGAAACTGGCACATTAGTGTGGACATAAAATGAAACGGGTCAAAGTGCGAAAAAAAAGTGGCAAGTGAGAGGACATGTTGAAAACAGAGACAATGGCAATATAAAAGGACATTAAAAAACAAGTCTACAGTGCGAAACTGGCACATTAGTGTGGACACAAAATGAAACGGACCACAGTGTGAAACAAGACAAGTGGCAAGTGAGAGGACAAGTTGAAAACAGAGACAATGGCAATATAAAAGGACATTAAAAACAAGTCTACATTAGTGTGGACACAAAATGAAACGGACCACAGTGTGAAACAAGAAAAGTGGTAAGTGAGAGGACACGTTGGAAACAGAGACAATGGCGATATGTCATCTACATGTATAGAGGGAAAGGACGAACTGTTAGAATGGGATAATCTGTTGAGATTTGTCCAAAATAATTTAGAAGGATATAAAAGGACATTAAAAAACAGTTCACAGTGCGAAACTGGCACATTAGTGTGGAAACAAAATGAAACGGACCACAGTGCAAAAAAGAAAGTGGCAAGTGAGAGGACACGTTTAAAACAGACAATGGCGATATAAAAGGACATTAAAAAACAGTCTACAGTGTGAAACTGGTAGACTAACGTGGACACAAAATGAAACAGGTCACAGTGCGAAACACAGAACACAGCGATGTAAACCGACATGTAAATAAACAGGACACTGATATGCAACGGACATAGTGTCAACCTTACAAACAGGCTAATAGGCGACACAGGACAAAAACACTGGACAAAGGAGGAGTGACATAAACGACACAATAAATGATGTGTGAGCAAAAGAAATACATATAGAAGATTCACAGCAACCTGTATAAAAGAAAGTGAAGTAGTGATAAATAGGACACATTATAAAACGCGTGAAAAGAAAAATATCAAGGTG
The DNA here is from genome assembly GCF_964340395.1 of Glandiceps talaboti. Lineage (NCBI taxonomy): Eukaryota > Metazoa > Hemichordata > Enteropneusta > Spengelidae > Glandiceps > Glandiceps talaboti. The sequence continues at coordinate 25,732,084 of NC_135553.1, forward strand.
ATTGAAAGGACAAGAAGAACCAGCCCACTGGGTTACAACCTGTTTGAACTAAAGTTAAAATGAAGAGTTGTAACATGGAAGTGTAACTCATGTTTACCCCTAGATGTATGTTATGAGGATATCCCCTAGATGACAACAAAGGATACCACAACTCTCATAATGGTAGTAATCTGTGATAACTATTAAAAGTACATCACATGTACCAGACTACTGTCATAACTGCAGAAGACATCTCTCGGAATTGAAGTTCACCAAGTCAGTTATCATACACTGGCTAGAAGAGGAATACTGGACTGAAGATTGGACATCCACCAAATCGTGATAATCAGATGGTCATTGGCCAAGCAATGAGTACACACTTTGGTCAATGGCTGTCATCAGCGTATGTAACCTGCAGATTACCACGCGTGCACAATTGCGTATAGTTTGTAAACTGATCAAACACGTGGTGTTACGTGGTTGCAAACTGCTAAAACCTTATTGGTTCACAGAAATCTTGGATGATTTTTCTATCTGTTCTACATGTAAATATGTCTTGCTATAGTGGTCAGTTATAAACTGCAAGCCACTATGCAAGCTATTTTCGATGAACAGATGCAGCGCAGCGAATTTGGTTATCTGCAGTCTCATAAAGAAGGTAAGACTTGTTTGAGTAAAGCAATGGCTTTACTTGTTAATACCCATATAAATCTCTTTTTCTCTTTTTCTCTGCACAGATAACAATGAAGAAGGACTCTACCGCTGAAAGATTTCAAGAAAAAGAATATCAAAGGCAAGTACCTATATAATTTTGTTCATTTTTTAATAATGTTTTTTTTCCTCGTTTTTTTCATATCACTGGAAAAGCTGATGAAGTTATTAGAAGATGAAGCATATAACAGTAAGTAAGTTTCAAATCTTTGAGTCCTTTCAAATTTTATGTTTTTGTCAGTCATGAAAAAAATGTTTTCTCAGTACATGTTTTATTGAGGCTTGTGTAGAGGGAAAATGATGGTTGAGAGACCCCAAATCTTTTGTATATTTATATATCTGAATAACCCGGTTAGATCACCATACATTTAAATAAACCATCTAATGCAGTATTTCTCTTCTCCTCTCAGGTAACACAATTGAGTCATCATTGATGAAGAAGGATGCTGCTGAAGAAACTTTATTAAAAGAAATAAATATGAGAGGTATGTATCTATATATTATTTCTATTCAGTTTATTTGATAATGTGTTTACCCTATTTTTCAATCACACCCAGGAATGATGAAGAAAGCTAGCGAAGAATGTTATTAAAAGAAGAATACAAGTAAGTTTCTTATTTTGCAATCTTGATGTTCTGATACAATCAATCATTAGTCTCTCAAAGGGGGACTATTCCAATGGGCTCCACCCACCTTTTTTGTCCATGCCTGCATGCGGCAATATTTGTCGTTAAAAATAAACACTGCATAACTCAAAAACTGTAATACCCATGACACTTAATTCAAGTGTCTACCCCTATATTATCAGATGCAAGCTATGTTTGGAGACCTTGACCTACAGGGCCAATTATCAAAATCCAGCCAATTCCTACCTATCACACACATTGTAGTGTTTACACATTGCCAATTTCTTTTAAATCATGTTTACAAGTAATGTGAAGAAAAGAATTAGACATTATTTTTGGTGCTAATGTAATTTCTATTGAATGGCAGCCATATTTGTAGCCAAGTTCTTTTAAATCATGTCTCCATTCTGTCACATAGAAGTAAAGTATTTCGGGGGGGGGGGGGGGGGGAGTCTTCTATGAAGACTTGTACAGTTCATAAAACAAGCAGTTTGTGCTTGTATTCCAGATCATGCTCATACCCCCAGGAACTTGTATCACCAGAATTAATGAAGGAAGCTCAAGAAAAAAGTTATCAGAAGATAAAGAAGATAGTAAGTTTCAAGTCTTGATTTTCTAAGTCTTGAAGAAATTTTTTCTCACTGGGTGGTTTTATCAAAGATTGTGTAGAGGGAAAGTGATGGTTAAGAGAGCCAAAATGTTTTCTTTATAGATCCATGATACAAGTTTTCTTTATAGATCCATTGTTGGATCACCATAGATATAAATAATCCATGTATTTCACTTCTCTACTCAGGTAACACAATTGACTCAACATTGAAGAAAACACTACTGAAGAAAGTCTAAAGGAAAAGAATATCAAAAGTAAATAGCTATATATTTCTGTACAATTTATTTGATAATGTTTTTTTTCTTCATTTTCAGATAATACCCATGTGTCACTTTATTTCGGAAAAGGTGTGAACAAACGATTTGTTTTAGGGCATTTGTGTGCTTAGAGGGTTTGGTCAAATGATTTATAAATAAACATCAAAACATGGCACTTGGTGTCAATAGGAGGATGCCAGGTGTGGATAGCAGGGTACCACGCCCTGCTAAAACTCTTGGTGGAGAACGCTGTACCACTACTTCTATCTATATATATATAGGCCTATTGACCACGTTTCCTTAGATTTATTGTTTCTGACATGGGATTGATATAAAATTATGAGAGCAAGTGTGTATATATATGAGAGGTATGTATATATATATTATTTCTTTTCAGTTTATTTGATAATGTCTTTGCCATATTTTTTAGATCACATCCAGGAACGTTGAAGAAAGCTAGCTTAGAATGTTATTAAAAGAAGAGGACAAGTAAGTTTCTTATTTTGCAATCTTGATATTCTAATCACTCCTAAAATGAATCATTAGTCTCTAAAAACTATTAGAATGGGATTCACCCACCGTTTTTGTCCATGTCTGCATGCATCTGTCTGTGCGTAATACATCATTTCTCAGACGTGCCGTATCCAATTTCTTACAAACCTGGCACAAAGGTGACATGTCAACTGGGACATACACAAAGTCGACCAAAGAGATCGGTTATTGAAATGCGGCCATTTCCTGCATAAGTATCTATTTCTTGCCAGTAAATTCTTTTAAATCATGTTGTGTTCAGTCACATAGAAGTCAAGTATTCGAGGGGGGTCTGTACTTTTCATGAAGTCTTGCTATCTTTTTTTAGTTTGAAAAGACAAGCAGAACAGTTTGCAACTGGTGACCACTAGTTCTATTTTAGTAAATGCACTCTCCTAATTCAATTAAATTTGGTACATACTTCAAACATAACTAATTGTATATGTTCTGTTAATGTTGCATTCAAACAATTATTGTGTGTAGGAACAAAAATCTAAAGACTTTGCCCTTATGGAAGGCATTCAATTTAAATGTGCTTGGTATTCTGTTCAATTCAGTTCATATTAATGTTTTCTTTGTTTACAGATCTTACCCATGAAGAACTAATATGACCAGAATTGAAGAGGATTATGCTATAGAAGAAAGTTATCAAACAAAAAGAAGAAGACATAAGTAAGTGTCAAATATTGCAATCTCTTCAAAGTTAGTTTTAATAACCCTGACCCCTTGATTGTGATGCCGATGTTCAAAGTGAAAAAGCCAAAATTATTCAAAGTGTGGATGTACACATGAGGGGAACGTTGCCTTTACCAGCAAAGTGCAATTCTTGCACTTTCTTATCAATCCTTATCAGCTCATTACCATAACTAAGTGCTTGCTTTTTGTAATTACATCTGATAAGCCTGAATCGTCACTGGTACAGGTACTAGGTCAAGACTGAAATGCTGTTGACTGAATGTGTGCAAGTACTACTTCTAGTGAGTGTGTTACTCCGCCGCGAGGCACAACTATCTTGGGTGAAAGGTCACGATCCGATCACGATCATAACATTAGGATACATCGTGCACCGTACATTGACGATGTTACATGTGGTATATGGACATCAGATATGGGAATTTGCTATTTAAGTATCTCTGTGCTTAATTTTTCAAAAAATTATTTAACTATGGAACGAGAAAAACTTAAGTTCCGAGTGCAAGGTTACTTTCAAGGAGTGAATCGTTTGAGTCAAGGGATGTTATCAGCTGTTACAATCCTATTACAGTTGACATTGCAAACAGATTTAGAGATTGTCAACAACCCAACTTGCCTATTGATGAACTCGGGTTATCCGTAGTTTGGTTTTACCGAGGCATTTCCGACATGACCTCTGACATCTAATGGCCATCCAGCTATAGTAATGTTTTATTTGTTTTCAGGTCACATCCATGAAGAATATGACAAAAAGCTATCAAACAAGAAGCCGACGTATGTACGTTTCCAATTTTGCAATCTCATCAAAGTTTGTTTTTAACCCAGACCCTTGATCTTTATCACAATGTCTAAAGTCAAATTGCCCAAATTATAAAGTGGGGGTGTACACCTCTGAGATCTATGGACTACTTTCAACCAAATCTAGCGCAAATGTTGTACACAGTAATCCACATATGCATGTAATTATGCTTGATGACTTTTACAATATGAGTTGGATGGCAGTCATATTTATTGTTGAAGTCAGAATATTGACCTGATAGAGGGAAAGTTACGTTTTTGACCAAGACTTGTTAATAATGTGTTTCCTTGTTTTTAGACCATGCCAATGCTGCCAAGAAAATGTATTACCACAATTTATGACTTCAAAGCTGTCGAAAAAAGCTATTATCAGAGAAAGAAGAGAAAAGCAAGTATTTTATTGAGCAGTTTGGTAATAATTTTCTTATTTTATGTACTTGTCAGTCACAAGGAAATTGTTTTCTTGATAGATGTTTTATTGAGGTTTGTGTTGAGGGAAAATCTTGGTTATGAGTCCTGCAATACTTTCTATATTTATCTGAATTCACCATACGTGTAAATAAACAAATACCTGCGTTCATCAGATGTAGAATGATGAATGATGATTTTTAGTACCATTTCAGTTGATTATGTAGTTGATATAAAAGTCTGGTAGGCAATTTACTCAGAATTACAGATGGAAGTTCCTGACATGGGATCATATAAAAAGATGAGAACAAGTGTTTTTGAGTTGTATTTCAGTTCTGTTCAGTTCATAAAATGTTTCTCCTGGTATTTCAGATCGTACTTGTACATCAGGAATTTGTATTACTGGAATTGAAGAAGATTTCTGAAGAAAACAGGATAAAGTAAGTTTGACATCTTGCCATCAGTTGAATTGTTGTCTATATTCCACTTGAAAATAACCCAAAGCTCACTGCCTGTACTGAATAGAGTAGCCAGCTATTGGTTTAAGAAACTGGCTATGGACCAGATAAGAGCTTGCAAAGAAGTGTGTTAATCTTTAAAGTTTTATTGATTTGTAATTTGGAATAATATTTGCATGAGCTTTACTTTGAATTAATATTGAATTATGTCAATGATTTTTCGATTGCAGGAATCAACAAACTCTCATGAGCACTTTGAATGCACTGCACATAAAGAACTGTACCAAAGATTGTACATAGGTGTACTTATTCATAGACATCTGATTCATCACCATGAAAACATCACTGTCAACATGCATGCCAGCCTGGAGGGGAGCCATAGGCATGTACCATGCTAGATATTATCAAAGACAGTAACCTATGACTTTGACCTTCATATTCAAGGTCAGCTAGCAATTTACTCCATACTGTTAATATTTTGTACAGACAAATTTAAGTATATTGTAAACATACCTTTTAGATGAGCTGTCTGTGTAAAAACTGACCTTTGCCCTTGACTGTCAGGATATTATGAACTTAATTACCATCAACTTGTACAAGCAGATTTTGGACACTGGTTAACATTACATTCCTGCATTTAATTTTGGGCTATTGTCCTTGAACATAATAGAACACAACTAGTTTGTTTTTATCACAAGGCCAGTTAGTTTGTTAAGTTAGGTAATGGTAATACTTTGGTGTAATTATAAATTTATGTTCACTGCGAAATAATCAGATATCTGGTATTTAATCCTCTTTCTCTCAACTAGTAGTTAGTTGTGCACAAACAAATACCCTACAGCCACTGGGAGAAAGAGGATTAAAGTCATCTGAAAATTGAATTTTTTGATTAAATGGTTACAAGAACTTTAGAACCAGCTGATTAGTATACAGTTGGGTGGGGAACTATTTACATCAGAAAATTGTGAAATTTAAGTAACATGATACAAATCTTCATTGTACTTCAAAAGATAGACTTTGTTGCTTAATTTGTGCAAGCTTTGATCACTCCTTTAACCTTCTTTATGTAACCTGAACTATAACCTTTAACCTATAACCTTACCCTAACAATAACACTAATACTAACACTAACACTAACACTAACACTAACATTAATCCCAACTTATATATAATAAAAGTAACTCAAACTATCTTTCGGTGGTCATTAAGTTTGCTCAAAGAAACCAGGCAACTTGTCTAGTATTTGTAGTACAACAATGTACAATGATAATTGTGGGATTTACTGAACAACACTTTATGGGGAGTCACGCAGGTTATATGTTTGTTTATCCTTCATATAATTGTGGGGTTTTTCACATGGGTTGGTTGTTCATATTTGGTTGCTTAAACTTTACAATACCCTTTGTATTACCACTGCCATTCTTCATACAAAGTATTTGAAAAGTATGTCTATCCCCAAATGAAAAGTTTCTCTCTCCCCTATATGAAAATGCTTTTCATATAGATGTAGGGGATTGATGTACTCTTCATTTAGGGGATGGATGTACTTTATATTTAGGGAAGTTTTATTTAGAGGGTGGAATTGTACTTTTTATTTAGGGGATAGATGGTACTTTATATGTAGGGAGAAAAATATTTTATTTAGGGGATGTACTTTTTATTTAGAGGATGGATGTACATGTACTTTTTATTAGGGGATGGATGTACTTTATCTTTAGGGGAGAGAAATAATTTATTTAGGGGATGGATGTACTTTTTTATTAAGGGGATGGATGTACTTTATATTAAGGGGAGAGAAATATTTTATGTAGGGGATGGATGTACTTTATTTTAAGGAGAGAGAAATATTTTATTTAGGGGATGCATGCACTTTATATTTAGGGGAGAGAAATATTTTATTTAGGGGATGGATGTACTTTATATTTAGGGGATGGATGTACTTTATCTTTAGGGGAGAGAAGTATTTTATTTAGGGGATGGATATACTTTATCTTTAGGGGAGAGAAATATTTTATTTAGGGGATGGATGTACTTTATATTTAGGGGAGAGAAATATTTTATTTAGGGGATGGATGTACTTTTTATTTAGGGGATGGATGTACTTTATATTAAGGGGAGAGAAATATTTTATTTAGGGGATGGATGTACTTTTTATTTAGGGGATGGATGTACTTTATCTTTAGGGGAGAGAAATATTTTATTTAGGGGATGGATGTACTTTATCTTTAGGGGAGAGAAATATTTTATTTAGGGGATGGATGTACTTTATCTTTAGGGGAGAGAAATATTTTATTTAGGGGATGGATGTACTTTATCTTTAGGGGAGAGAAATATTTTATTTAGGGGATGGATGTACTTTATCTTTAGGGGAGAGAAATATTTTATTTAGGGGATGGATGTACTTTTTATTTAGGGGATGGATGTACTTTATATTAAGGGGAGAGAAATATTTTATTTAGGGGATGGATGTACTTTTTATTTAGGGGAGAGAAATATTTTATTTAGGGGATGGATGTACTTTATCTTTAGGGGATGGATGTACTTTATATTAAGGGGAGAGAGATATTTTATTTAGGGGATGGATGTACTTTATATTTAGGGGATGGATGTACTTTATCTTTAGGGGAGAGAAATATTTTATTTAGGGGATGGATGTACTTTATCTTTAGGGGAGAGAAATATTTTATTTAGGGGATGGATATACTTTATCTTTAGGAGAGAGAAATATTTTATTTAGGGGATGGATGTACTTTATCTTTAGGGGAGAGAAATATTTTATTTAGGGGATGGATATACTTTATCTTTAGGAGAGAGAAATATTTTATTTAGGGGATGGATGTACTTTATATTTAGGGGAGAGAAATATTTTATTTAGGGGATGGATGTACTTTATCTTTAGGGGAGAGAAATATTTTATTTAGGGGATGGATGTACTTTATCTTTAGGGGAGAGAAATATTTTATTTAGGGGATGGATGTACTTTATCTTTAGGGGAGAGAAATATTTTATTTAGGGGATGGATGTACTTTTTATTTAGGGGATGGATGTACTTTATATTAAGGGGAGAGAAATATTTTATTTAGGGGATGGATGTACTTTTTATTTAGGGGATGGATGTACTTTATCTTTAGGGGAGAGAAATATTTTATTTAGGGGATGGGTGTACTTTTTATTTAGGGGATGGATGTACTTTATCTTTAGGGGAGAGAAATATTTTATTTAGGGGATGGATGTACTTTTTATTTAGGGGATGGATGTACTTTTTATTAAGGGGAGAGAAATATTTTGTTAAGGGGATGGATGTACTTTTTATTTAGGGAATGGATGTACTTTATCTTTAGGGGATGGATGTACTTTATCTTTAGGGGATGGATGTACTTTATCTTTAGGGGATGGATGTACTTTATATTAAAGGGAGAGAAATATTTTATTTAGGGGATGGATGTACTTTTTATTTAGGGGATGGATGTACTTTATATTTAGGGGGAGAGAAATATTTTATTTAGGGGATGGATGTACTTTATATTAAGGAGAGAAATAAAATTTTAGGGGATGGATGTACTTTATATTAAGGGGAGAGAAATATTTTGTTAAGGGGATGGATTTACTTTTTATTTAGGGAATGGATGTACTTTATAATAAAGGGAGAGAAATATTTTATTTAGGGGATGGATGTACTTTTTATTTAGGGAATGGATGTACTTTATAATAAAGGGAGAGAAATATTTTATTTAGGGGATGGATTTACTTTATATTAAGGAGAGAGAAATATTTTATTTAGGGGATGGATGCACTTTATATTAAGGAGAGAGAAATATTTTATTTAGGGGATGGATGCACTTTATATTAAGGGGCGAGAAATATTTTATTTAGGGGATGGATGTACTTTACATTTAGGGGATAGAAATATTTTATTTAGGGGATGGATGTACTTAACATTTAGGGGAGAGAAATATTTTATTTAGGGGATGGGTGTACTTTTTATTTAGGGGAATGATGCACTTTATATTATGGGGAGAGAAATATTTTATTTAGGGGATGGACGTACTTTGTGTTTTGGGGATGGATGTACTTTTTATTTAGGGGATGGGTGTACTTTTTATTTAGGGGAGAGAAATATTTTATTTAGGGGATGGATGTACTTTATATTTAGGGGATGTACTTTATATTTAGGGGGTGAGAAATATTTTATTTAGGGGGTGGATGTACTTTATATTTAGGGGGCGAGAAATATTTTATTTAGGGGATGGATGTACTTTATATTTAGGGGGCAAGAAATATTTTATTTAGGGGATGGATGTACTTTATATTAAGGAGTGAGAAATTATTTATTTAGGGGATGGATGTACTTTTTATTAAGGGGAGAGTATTATATTTTATTTAGGGGATGGATGTACTTTATGGATGCAATTACGATATATGCCTACGCTTTTCCAGAGTTTTTAAAATATTTTTTATCTCTCTGGTTTTTAGTGCGGGGCCAAGTTTGGCTTAGCAATGCCTTAGTAACCCCTGTTGTTATAGAAATGGTAATGTAACCACTTTTGTATGGATTATTGTATTGTACTTGCATGTAGAGTATTTTGTAAAAGTCTGATATTAAAACAATATGGTTGCAGCTTGTCAGTGATGTCTGTTTGTGTTTGAAGCTCATGGGTGTAAGTAAACGCAATAGATTACTTTGGTGAGATCACTCTTGACAGGTTTAGAAAGACACAAACTAAAACTATTATAATAATTGTATATATTGTGACATGACATATCAATGTCCATAGCTTAAGTTGATCTAGTCAATCTATGAATAGACATTGATATGATTACACACACAATACAGTGTATGGATAAATCACATACAACTTTTGATTCAGTGTGGACTCCATGTGTATGTGGTAGAGACTCGGTGTTGACACTGTTGTCATTAGTACAACATGGCTTGTGATGTTGCCCCAGGCTGTAAAAACTGATCACTCCCTTAACTTGATCTAGTCAATCTATGAATGGACATTGATATGACTACACACACAACACAATGCATGTATCAATCAAATACAACTTTTGATTCAGTGTGGACTCCATGTGTATGTGGTAAAGACTCGGTGTTGACACTCGTCATTAGTACAACATGGCTTGTGATGTTACCCCAGGCTGTAAAAACTGATCACTCCCTTCACTTGATCTCGTCAATCTATGAATGGACATTGATATGACTACACACACAACACAATGTATGTATCAATCAAATACAACTTTTGATTCAGTGTGGACTCCATGTGTATGTGGTAAAGACTCTGTTGACACTGTCGTCATTAGTACAACATGGCTAGTGATGTTACTCCAGGCTGTAAAAACTGATCACTCCCTTTACTTGATCTAGTCAATCTATGAATGGACATTAATATGACTACACACACAACACAATGTATGAATCAATCAAATACAACTCCAAGTGTGTATGGTAAAGACTTTTTTCTATTTATTTCACCAGAAATTGTACAAAGGGTAGGTACATAACAGAAAAAAAGAGGAGCAGGAAAAGCAAATATGTCAATAAGCTACAAGTTCTGACAAAATTACGTCCAGCTAATAATTACACTAAAACTAAAAGAAAATGAAAAAAAGAAGAGCAAAATATTCCTGGTGAGGACCATGGATATAGTCCACTGAGTTGATGCTATCATCATTACAATGTGGTTTCATCACTAAGACAACACTGTCATGTATAATGTACATACATGTATATGTAATAAACTACAACAAAAATGTTTTTTTGTTTGTGTCCACCTTAATCTTGTCAAATGTATGGGTGCTACACTTGTAATATAGTCACTGTACACTCAAATTTTCATTTTTGTCTGAATTTGCATATTTTGGAATATATAATTAGTTTGTTTGTAAACCGCCTCCTTGATTTTCCAATCTCAGGGTGATGTCAAACACAGAATTTAATTTGCACAGCCTAACATCTTTTCAGTCCCCAAAGAGCACCAGCTAGAGGAGACTATTATACTGGGTGCCATGTGTGTGTCCCATCAATGCGTTCACCCTCATAACTCTGGTATGCACCAATTGATTCCAACCAAACTTGACACAAAGGTATTATACTATGTGAGTCACGTGCACATCACTTTGTTTTGCAACTGATAAATTATGGCTGAATGGTGACTATATTTGTAAAAGTTCATAATATGCATTATAACCTTGGAGATGTTATGTAGGAACACTTTTCAAATGCCTATGCCCATATTATCTAATAGTGAATCTTCTATTAAAATATTTTAAAAACATAAGTTAAAATGCTGTTGGATATGGAGAACAGAAGAACTCCTGGCCCAGACTCGGTGATTAGGACTTGATCCCACCACTTCCACCACATTGACAGTTTTAAAGGCAAATGGTTGTTTCCCACTACTATGGAAATGTTTGTGATGACAGTGCATTAATCAATACTCATGTTTGGATCTAATTGACTGAGCTGAGGGAAGGCTAAAACTGCCAAAGACTAAATGGGCACATTCTCTACATTGTCAGGACCGAGTCAACATTATCTCTACTCCAGAACATTATCCTTAAATATTAAATATAATATCTTATCTACCACACAGCGTGTATACAGTATTAACATCCAGTTGAAATCAATCAATATGGCTGCCATATTGAAGATCATTGAATCCTTTAGTACGCTTTTTTGCTCTATGTACAGTTTCCCATTTATAGACAATATCATTTTAATGTCGTATCGATACCAGAGCAACGCCGTTAAATTTCTCTGTATATCTGCCTGTGCATATCACTGTTTCTGTCTACCTAACCTCCCGTCTCATCATTTGTAAAAAATTACAGACCTTGTGAATCCCATTTAAACCGGGATAAGGGACTGGTCAGCTTCTCCAGCCTGGGGGAGATTCTTAAATCGGGCCGAGAAAAAGTCACTGACCCCCTATCTGTAAAACCAAAAACAGACTGATCCACCAATCACTTAATTCTAAAACATGATGAGCCCCCCCCCCCCTATATATATATATATATATATATATATATATATATATATATATATATATATATATATATATATATATATATATATATATATATATATATATATATATATATATATATATAATATTCGCATGACAGGGTTTTTTATCGTGACTCAGTGTGGACTACTTGACTGTCTTGCATATACTGTATAAGATCCTGGGTTAGCACTATCATAATTATAATTATTGACGACACAGGTTAAATATATTCTAAAAGGAGTTTAATAGCATCTTGACTGAAAAGTAGGAGAAAGCTTGAGAAGGGAATATGTGCATCTCTTATAGGGGTCTCCCCCTAGAAGTCCTGGAGGTTTTTTTTACCCTGAAAAGTCAATGTTGAGGCTATTCAGACCCTTTCAGACAACTAATTTCCAAGCTTTACAAGACAGCACCAACATGTAAATAGCAACTATACATAGGGTTGAAATACTTTTGAAATATACTTTGATAGCATCTTGGCAGTAAGAGGGGAAGAGCTTGAGACTGGGATATGTCCACCTCATGGGGGGGGGGGGTCCGAGGCGTCTCCCTCTAGAAGCCCTGGAGGATGTTTACTCTTGAAGCCAATATTTAGGCTATTCAGACCCTTTCAAGCAATAACTTAATCCATGCTTTACAAGACGGCACCATCAAGTATCAGAAACTATTCTTTATAACTTACATTGGGTTGAAATATGTTCCTAAAAAGTTAAATGGCATCATCATACATGTAGTAAAGGTGAGCACATCTAATGATAGTATCATTGGTAGGGGAGATTTGGAGTTTAAGGCAATTTTAGACTATCTTGGTAAACGTTTCAAATCAAAATGGCCCATAATATTGGGGCATTAATATTGCATGTATAGTAAAGTCACCGGTATGTTAGAGAACTTTAGGTGGTCATACCTAGTGTATAATAAAAACTGGAATCTGATGAGATGTGGTGATTTGTAGTGTCAATAACATATGGTGTCCAAAATAGAAAGTGTTATTAATCCCTTCTGACAAGTCCATACTGACGAATAGAACATTTTAGATTAACTTCTTTTATAACAATTCTATTATTATTAATAACTTTATTGCCACATATAAACTTAAAAAGTTTACAATGGAAGTCGGTGTGGTTTCGCAGTCAAAACATAAAATATACAAAAACTAGGATATAATACAATGACAGACAAATAAAAAGGCCGTGACTAAAAAAATGTTCTGATTTAAGTACCTGCTAAAAATGTATATCATGCTCTGTTTAGTGTGCGTATGGCCGTGGGGTAGAAACTTTTACTGAAACGATTTGTACGTGTCTGATTTAATTGCTCTATACCGTGACCCAGAAGGCAGTAATTCAAACATATTATGTGCAGGGTGAAATTCATCTTTGATTATTGATTTTGATTTCCTCATTGTGCGATCGATAAAGAGTCATTCAAGGGAAGGAAGGTCTGCCCCAATAATTGAAGATGCGATGTTAACAACACTGTTTAGCTTATCATGGTCTCTACTAGTAATATTGCAATACCAGACAGTGAACGAGAATGTGAGAATACTTTCGACTACTGCACGGTAAAATTTGACCATGATCGTTTTGCTGACATCGAAACTCTTTAGGCGACGGAGAAAGAAAAGACGCTGACGGGCTTTCTTTATCATTATGACGTTATCTATATACATGCATTCCCTGAAATAAGTGTACCAAGAAACTTAAACATTTCAACAATCTAGACCTGTTTACCGTGAACCGATAGTGGAATGTGTTCCGTACTGTGTTTTCAAAAGTCTACAATTATTTCCTTGGTCTTGTCAACATTCAATTCTAAGTTATTTTCACCACACCATCCAACCAGCAGACTTACTTGTTCTCGGTATGCACTCTCATTGTTATTCTTTATAAAGCCATTGTAGAAAAGGATTTTGGTCTTCCATCACAATCCAAAACACAATTACCCCCCCCCCCCCTCCACAATTTTCAAAACAGCATGACCCCCTACTGCCAATTTCAAAAACAGGGTAACCCCCCCTTCAAGTCCACCCCCAGGCCGAAGAAACTGACCGGTCCCTAAGAGACACCGACCGTGACAACCACACTACAGACAAGTAACAAGACTGAATCAGTGAATGGGTTTAGGGAGCGATCAGTTTTTACGGCCGGGGGTGGGCCAGTTACTTCTTGTTCATGTTGTACTTAAAAATAGTGACCCCCTGCGATTCATCCACAAAACAATCCACCCTCCCCCCGACAAATAAAAACAAACACTGACCCCCCCCTCCCCACGACATCTGTTGACAAGAAACATTCTTCTTATTCTTGCAAAAGACACTCTAGATTCTCAAAGCACAGTACAGCACACACTGCATAGTTGTTTTAACTTGTTACATTTACAGTAATTTTAAGTGTATCTGGTAAATTGCTATCCCGAATACATTGCTTCACTTGTATAAAGCTCTTTAGACAGGAACCCTATGAGAAGTATGATTGTCTGTTCATGGATATGTAAATTATTTATGGTTTTGTAACCAAAGATTCTAGGATATCTCTTAGATTGAGTGAACTATTACCATTATAGATTAATTCAGCTAATTATAAAGTACAATATTAGAAATGGAGTTAATATAATTTGTAAACCTAGGGGTTTCAGTAAGTTTCAAAGTAGGGAGAGAACTTGAAATAGTGTTGGGAAAAGTGCACGCTACGTGCGTGTGTGTCTGCTATACAAGCGGGCGGGGGTAAGAGCTGTTTGAAAATTAACACCTTTTGGAGGCCATTTAAAAGTACCATTCGAAGTAAAACACAACTTAGTTATATCAGAAAAGTATCACTAATTTTAAGTTTAAATCATTTCAAGTCATGCCCCCGCCTGCTATGCAGGTGTAGGGGAGGGTTTGGGAGGGGGTGTCGTCCCGAGCATGGTAAGAGCATGGTAAGAGCAAAGAACACCCTTTGGAGGCCATTTAGAGCACCATTCAGAAATACAACACAACCTTTTTATATAGTTATATCATAAAAGTATTACTAATTTTAGGGTTTCAAAGTTTAAATCATTTCAAGTCATATTGACACAAATAACAAAAACAGATCAAGTAGAAAGTGAGAACATTTTGGGAAAACATGCACAGTGGAGGCCAGTTACCATTTAGAGATACAAATTCATTAAATTATTTGAAAGTGTGACTCTATTGGCTATGATAGTGTGCAGTTCAACATGTTCAGGTCAATGGAGGCACAGATTTTAGAGTCAATCCATCCAGTACGTAAATTTCAAGGTATTTCATTTCTTTTGTGTTACGTGTACAGCTACACATGCAAGTTTTTATACCACATGATGACACAATGCAACTAATAATGGCCTGCAACATTGAGAAGTCATTTCTAACAAAACTTTTGCTTAAAAGGTGCAATGTTATGTCTCCATGTCATATGCTTGGGATGTATCAAGAGACAAAGAGTTTATGTTATATTTGAACGTATATTTATAGCCATTGTTATATGGTTTATTTTATGCACATACATTTGATGTATGGAAATGTAAGTACAGCAGGGGGGTTCATAATTTTGTTCAGTCTTTGAAAATAAGGTGACCCCCTCTTTGAGTCCCAAATTGAGGTTTCCCCCCCCCCCCGCCGGCCGTAAAAACTGATTGCTCCCTAAAGTTAATTCTGCTTCAAGTCAAATTCTTTATTTTTATCGAGAACAAAATGAGTTTTTTAAATCGTCAAAATCGTCACACGTCATATTTTCTCATCAAAATCAAGGACTAAATCATATCAGGCAAAGGACACTTAATGTATTATCAGTTATTAGTTTGATTTATCTTCTAATTAGTTCTAGAGATGCAAACACACGTTGATTTGACCCGTAGATAGATTTGTCGGGTTTTCTGACCTACAAGACAGCTAGCACATGAAAACAGTAGTGGAATATTCATGACTCCTAAATTGTTTATTTCCTTCAGATAAATATAGCCATGAATTGATGTATATTGTTCATCTAATAAATATAGTCATGAATTGATGTATATTGTTCATCTGATAAATATAGTCATGAATTGATGTAAATTGTTCATCTAATAAATATAGTCATGAATTGATGTATATTGTTCATCTGATAAATATAGTCATGAATTGATGTATATTGTTCATCTAATAAATATAGTCATGAATTGATATATATTGTTCATCTGATAACTATAGTCATGTATTGGTGTATATTGTTCATCTGATAACTATAGTCATGAATTGATGTATATTGTTCATCTTATAAATATAGTCATGAATTGATGTATATTGTTCATCTAATAAATATAGTCATGAATTGATGTATATTGTTCATCTAATAAATATAGTCATGAATTGATGTATATTGTTCATCTAATAAATATAGTCATGAATTTATGTAAATTGTTCATCTAATAATATAGTCATGAATTGATGTATATTGTTCATCTAATAAATATAGTCTTTATTCTTTATTCTTTATTCTTTATTGGAATCCAATCAGCTTTCTACAAAGTAGTAGTTGTTTTTCATGGAGCCATAAAAATATCTTTAAAAAGTACATAAAACACAAAGTAATAAGTAACTCGATGAATATACAAAACATAACAAAACAGAGTACAAAGTCGAGTACTGTCGCTAAAGAATTAAAACAAGTATACAATTCAAGAAACGATTACAAAACATCGAGTATGTGTCGGGCACATGTCTGTTTAAAACCATTCAGAGATTCCAGATCTCTTATAGATCTGGGAATCCTATTCCAAATATTGGATGCCATATATTTCAAAGAACTTCAATGGCAGTCATTGTGATAGAAATCTCCTCTGGCACTAGCCCTGGTTCTGTAATTATGAACTTTATCTATTTTGGTTGAACTGTTAAGATAATGAGGAGTTAGATTATTGTTGATCTTATACATTAAATCTTTGCTTCACTGACATCCACTTCAGGCGTGTTAACATATCAACACTGTGTGTTCTGTAGTGACATTTCAAAATAATATGCATGCCACGGTTTTGCAGCCGCAAAATATTGGTTTCACTAGCATGGGACCACACAGTATTACAATTATAATCGAAATATGGAAGAACTAGTGTATTGTAAATGGTTACTCGAATATTTAGAGGTACCATTGGCGCTATTCTCTTGAGAACACCAAGACCTCTATTAATTTTATTGACAATATTATCAATATGTGCCTCAAAGTTCAAATTTTTGTCTATGTGAACTCTCAAGTGATCGAGGCTATTAACTTGTTCAATTTGCTGACTGTCCAAACTGAGTTCTAAGTTGGTAGTATTTAAATGAGCTTCTTTTAGTCATGAATGGATGTATATTTTTCATCTAATAAGTATTCATGTCTACCAAGAGCCATGATGCAATAGTGAAGCACTGAAAGAATATAATATAGATGAACAAATTTCAATTTGATGGTTCTTGGCAACCAAGTGAAAAATGATGAAAAATCATATTTTGAGGGACCTGTTCCAACACCATCCAAATTTGTATAATTGAAATTGTAAACTGATATTCTTCAGTACCGTAGCCTGCGGGGGGGGCAATTGTCTGTCACCCCCCTCCCCCGAGATTTTGGGGAAAAAAGCAAGAAAAAAAACTACTTTTTGTATACATAGCGATGCTATTAAAATCGTTATTTACGTGACGATTCCTAGCATGCGCGATTTAAATGGATAGTTCACTAAAGTGACCGTACACTGACTCATGGCTAATATGTATCTTATATCGCTATTGTACGCTGGCTTAACTTTGAAAAAAATGTATCCAGTTAAAAATTGTAATTTTTTGCAGCAAATTAAAAATTCTTTGTGCGGGAAAGTACAAAAGAAGTGCGCACATGCACTGTGCATTTTCCGCGAGTAACAGTCTTGAAAGTCTCTTTCATTTGAAGATAGCAAGTCGCAATTATAATGTCAGCGAGTGAAACTAAAAAAAAAGACGGAAAAAGTCGTTCAACGTGAGGTAGCCTGCTATGTTGCATGCAGTGACTCCGAAGATGCGCTCGATCTCATTTACATCTTGTTCCTTATATTAAAACATTTCATGCTGATAAAACGGCAGATCTCTTTTTGGATAATTTGGTGGCCCTGAAAAACTATTAAACTAGGTACGCAGTTTAAGATCCACTATTTGAAGATATTTCTTTCAATAATTGTGTTCGACGTTGTCTTTGGTTAAAATGTTGTTTGATATAATTATCTCATTGCACTGACACTAGCGTTATTTCGCAATTCATTTTGAAGCGACAATTTGCTATGGAAAGAATGGTCTTGAATTTGTAAACAGAGCTGTACCTTCGACATCAAAATCCAAACTTCAATTTCCATTATAATGATAATGACAAGGAGAATTCATTGAGTTCACCTTGGGTTCCGACATAAACGAGGCCATAACAGTTTTGGGAGTTGGGTAAAGAAAATGATTATTTTGTTGTGTTACTTATTTGAGAAAGCACCATCCATTTTTTTAAATACACTTTGAATGTGACATCTTTTCGGCAACTACTTTGAAAAAGATACGACACTAGGCCAGAAAAAATGAAAAAGCTGTTCAACCTACCCATATATTTTTTTCTGGTGATGGACAATATATCCTCATGCGGGCTTCGCATTTTTTTCCAAAATTAAGGATATTTCTTTATATTTTCTGAATAGTACACGTAATAATATACATTTGAGTCTATTCCAAATTATATAATATCTTATACAGTGGTTTACTTGGCTCTGATGTTGCATACAAGCATGAATTGAGATTAAACATTCAATGTGCACTTAAAAGAATTGAACAAAAGTTTATGACCATTGGGCCATCAAAAATCTGAAAGTCTTGAAATATTTTGCTCTTTATTTGGGATTTGTTGGAACCAAATTAAACTTCAGGAGAAGTCATTTACCATGTGCACATCCGCATAATATCTTTCAGCTTTGCCACAACAAAATACACTTCCAGATAATATGTTGTGCATAGCATAATTGTTTCAACTCTGGTATTTATTATGTCTATGGTTTGATATTTTATGCCTCTAAATGGCCTCCTACACTGTTTTATTTTCAATTTTTTTTTCACCTTTGGAGTTGTCTCCTTCCAATTCATCATTGTACCATATGATTTTATATCTCCACTGTAGTGTAGGTGACAGAAGGGGTGGCTTAAATAATGCTTGAGTTTCAATTGGTGGGGCTTAACATTTGTTGAGACGAGAGGGTGAGAGGAACTACACCATTTGTTTAACCGTAAATTGTGTACATTTCCTAACTGTAGCTATGCAAACAAATTGCATGAGATAGTATCAAGTTGGCTGAATAAGTTCTATCTAAACTCGACCTGAAATATTTTGCTATCATTATATATGGTTTATTTTATCCTTGTCAAGCATTGTGAAAAAATGAAATCGACCTACTTACCCAATGACATGTGATGGGATAGGTTACCCGTTGACAAGCATTTTTTATTTTTTCTGACCTTACATATGATATTTAATTGCGTATGCTAAAATATATATTATGTAAATTGCATGCAAATTTATGTAAATTATCACTTTTCTTAATTTTAAATGCATGATTGCATCAAGACAAAGTTCTGCCCCCCCCCCCCCCCCCCCCTTGGCAATTTGGTCAGGCTACGGCCCTGTTCTTGGGTACGAACTAACTTACTTACCTATCATTTGTACAAGGTACTATTACAGTTGCACACGTACACACTAGCGTCGGCATTTGGTCGATCGTTACGTAAATTTGGAAACACCAAAATCGTTAGATAGATGACAATTTTGTTTTACAGATTACAGATTACGTGTAGGTTTCGTGTTTGGAAAACATAATCGGGAAAACTTCAAAATTAACTTCACAAGTATCGCACGGAGCAGAGCGGACTAAGCTTTGCACTGCCATACTTACTGTACACTAGGTAGCTAGCTACGTGCGATCTCGAGTTTGGTAGAAATGTCATCGATGTTCCCGTTATTTTCCAATCGTGTTCTAATTCTTTGAAAGTATCTGTTATGGCTGTTTTATGATTGATTAAACTTGTATTTCCAAACCCAATGTCTCATCTCAGAAAACAGTCAATAAAATCACAAACCAGTACCGTAGCCTGCGGGGGGCAAGGGGGGCAACTGCCCCCCCCCCCCGAGATTTGGGAAAAAAGAAAGAAAAAAAGATACTTTTTGAATACATAGCGACGCCGTTATTAAAAAATTTAATAAAATCGTTATTTACGTGACGATACCTAGCATGCGCGATTTAAATGTGACTGTACACTGCTGACTCCTGGATATAATATGTATCTTATAAGTTATATCGCTATTGTACGCTGGCTTAACTTTATATAAAAATATGTATCCAGTTAAAAATTGTAACTTTTTGCAGCAAAAATTCTTTGTGCGGGAAAGTACAAAAGAAGTGCGCACATGCACTGTGCATTTTCCGCGAGTAACAGTATACAGTAGTCTTGAAAGTCTTCATTTGAAGATAGCAAGTCGCAATTATAATGTCAGCGAGTGAAACTCAAAAAAAGACGGAAAAAGTCGTTCAACGTGAGGTCGCCTGCTATGCTACATGCAGTGACTCCGAAGATGCGCTCGATCTCATTTACATCTTGTTCCTTATATATTAAAACATTTCATACTGATAAAACGGCAGATCTCTTTTTGGAATATTCGGTGGTCTTGAAAAACTATTAAACTAGGTACGCAGTTTAAGATCCACTATTTGAAGATATTTCTTTCAATAACTGTGTTCGACGTTGTCTTTGGTTAAATGTTGTTTGATATAATTATCTCATTGCACACTGACACTAGCGTTAGTCCGCAATTCATTTTGAAGCGACAATTTGCTATGGAAAGAATGGTCTTGAATTCTTCAATTTCCATTATAATGATAATAACAAGGAGAATTCACTGAGTTCACCTTGGGTTCCGACATAAACGAGGCCATAACAGTTTTGGGAGTTGGGTAAAGAAAATGATTATTTTGTTGTGTTACTTATATTTGAGAAAGCACCATCCATTTTTTTTTACTTTGAATGTGACATTTGTAGCAGATTGCTAGCTTGGAATAGTGCTTCGAACGAGGATGAAATGACATGCGCAATGATCATGCGCTATACGGCGGCCATTTTGCGGCAGCGAGTTTGTCGTTTTTTAGTCGGTCGTAATGAATTCTACCGATCTACGACCAAATCAGACGAATAGCAGCGGTAAGTTTGATTTTGATAAACATCACATTTTTTAGTTCTCTACACCAATGAGTATTGATATCAGCCACAGATATAGTTGAATTGAAGCTTCACGTGGATATTAAGTGCGTATAATGCATGCCGACGGTACCACTGCCAATGATACACGTATTTCAGACAAAATGTCGGCCGTGTGTTGCACTTTTGCATGCAGAATATTTAATATTTTGATTGGTTGATTGATGCAGTTGGTTTTCTTAATATTATTCTTTGTACAAATTTGCATTCAATAATTTCACAGCTTTATCAGTATATCGTCTATTTTTTTAGCATTCATTATGTGTCAAGAGAAGTTGGTCAGAAGAGGAAACTAAATTATTCCTTTTCAATTAAAAAATTTAAATTGTCACAAACATAAACAAGCAAGATAGATTCTGTAAACCTGAGATTATATACCATTACATGTAATATAAATTATCTGGTATTACAGTTGGCCCAGTTTGCAACTGGCCGAGTTCTTCTACCGGCCAACTTTGCAACTGGCCGAGTTCTCTTATATTCATTCATTGTGGTCAGGTTAGATACTTAGTATATTGTTGTGGCTATGAAGCATTGGTGTGAGACAAAAATTATGTTTGTATTCACAATTCAGCATTTTTAGTGAGAATTCCCAAATACATCCATTGTAAACTGTTACAGATTGACAATGAAATACATTTTTTCTGTATTACCAATTACCGGTTACGGCAATATTGGTAAAACTTTTATTCAAATAATGGTAAACTTTCAAGTCACTTCATCCCAATTCCCCAGCTCATCCAACTATTAACTCAATCCAGTCTTAACTACTCCCATTGTCAATTGCACATTGTCATATGCCATCTGATGATCACTTGCATTAGTTTTTAAATTGGCACACCATTTGATGTAGACTGAGAGATTAGCCATTGCGGATGCAGGTATTTTTCTATGCATGATGTTCCAACTGTAAATTAACTTCCAGTGAGTTACTGTGCTTTGAAATGTAAGGTGTGTAATTTATAATATTGTGTGACAAGAGATTGGCTGGTACTACATGTACTTACCTATTAGATTAATTACTTGTTCATACTCTTCTTTATTGGAAATTTCTTTCTTAGATTCTGCTGTAAACAAAGCCACTGTTGATGACAGCCAAGTCTCAGTGCATATTACAGATGACAATGATTCAACTGAAATCACAGACCACAATGAACCAATAGAAACCCCAGATA
The DNA here is from genome assembly GCF_964340395.1 of Glandiceps talaboti. Lineage (NCBI taxonomy): Eukaryota > Metazoa > Hemichordata > Enteropneusta > Spengelidae > Glandiceps > Glandiceps talaboti. The sequence continues at coordinate 25,754,611 of NC_135553.1, forward strand.
ACAATGATCCAGAAGAAACCCCAGATAACAATAATCCAGAAAAAACCCATGACAACACTGATCCTGAAGGAACCCATGACAACAATGACCCAGAAGAAACTATCGATAACAATGGCCCAGCTAAAACCCCTGACAACATTGAGCTGGCTAAAACCGCAGACAAGAACAATAAAGCTGAAAGCACAGGCAACAATGATTTGGGTGAAAATACCAATAACAATGACTTAGCTGAAATCACTAATAACAGTGATTTAGCTGAAACCACAAGCAAAAATGATTCAGCTGAAACCACTAACAGTGATGCTCTACTACCAGAGACCACAGTTGATGACGAAGCAACCACACACAAAACTGATTTAGGTGAAGCCACAGAAAAAAATGACCCAGCTGCAAGTACAAACATTGATGATATAGCCGGAACCACTAACCGTGATGCAGTTGTACCAGAGACAACAATGGATGAGGAAGAAACCACAGAGGGCAGTAAAGTCAGTGAAGCAAACACAATTTTAAAGTCAATGATAAAGCAGACAGAGATTCCAGATGATCACCACTGTGGATCATGTCAGATGGTATTCCCTTCTCTGTCTGAGTATGTAGAACACAAATATAATGTCCATAAACAGAGGATCACATTCAGTGCTTGCCAACAGAACCCACAAATTATACTGCCTCAGCTCGCACCAATAAACTATTCACAGAAATCACAACCAGGTAAGTGATTACAAATACTGTTGTTTTTTTAAATGTATATAATATATATTTACAACATATTTTACAATTTATTCTCAAATGGGAAGTGTTAGTATGACAAAATCTAAAAAGAGATAACTGAAGAGACAGCTTAATTTGTATGTTTGCACTACCGTAGTAGGAATAATTAATACAATTTGCAGAGCTTACTATCAGAGGTGGGAGAAAATTGTCCCTCAAATGCATCCCAATTATTTTTGTTTCATTTAATGCTGTAGTTCTTGTGGTAATGGATCACATGATGGATGACAAACGGAATGCTGAAAAACCTATCAATAAAATGGATTACCTAGGTAAGAACCAGTCAGTTACATATGTGGTAACTTTGTGACTTTGAAAGTAGAAGACAGGAAAAAAATCATGACTTTGCATCATGCTTGTCTTTCCTTATTCTCACTTATTCTCCTGTATTGTTAAACCCCAGTGTTTGAATCCAATAGTTTGAGATTAATAGTACTATCTTATCAGTTGAGCCATATGGATTAGATAGGGCCAGTCTTTTTTTCAGGATTAACTTTTTCTGTTGCTATGCTAGACAACTGCATTTCTTTCCCAAATTTTAGTTCTAATCCGACATAATTAAAATAACAAGATATTATACTATGGAATATGGATGTAATGTTTTTCACTAACATCTTATGTGTCATCTGTATTCACATGATAAAAACTTAAAAGTGATTTTTTAAAAACATTTACAGGTGTGAAATGTGCCGAGTGTGGTCGTCTTTTCCGACATCAGGCAGCTCTTGATAAACATCGTCAAGTCAACCACAGAGTATATAATTGTGGAGAATGTCCAAAAACACTGTCTTCTGCAGGAGAGCTGAAAAAACACATGAGATCACACATTAGTACTAGACCATATATATGTGGAATCTGTCACAAAGCATTTAAAAGGGTAAATCTACAGTAACTATACCGTATGTTTGTGTGGGAAAGTGTCTCCGTGTCTGTGTGCATGTGTGGGCAGATGTGTCTGTGTCTGTGTAATAACTTGATTAAAGTTGAAAATGCCCAGACAAATTAACTGTTTTGTATTTAAATTTCGTTGTTGGATTATTTCATCATTTCACAGAATTTACATAATATGGTAGGGTAACTTATTAGTTTATACACATTACATTAGACATGTGCTTATCACTTTCTTTCATGACTTGTTAAAGTTTCAGAGATGCTTTATGGTAAAAGTCCATAATTTGTACAACATTTCATGTAATACTTACACAATACCCCATCAACCCACATTCACACCAGTTCAATGAATGTTGGAATTTTACCAGAATTGGCTTTCTACATGAAATATGAATACGATTTAATAATTATGTTTTAACCCAGGAGTCTGTACTGCAAATACATCTGTTAGTCCATTCTGACAAGAGGGATTTTATATGTGAGGACTGTGGAGATGGTTTTAAAACTAAAGGATCACTAGACAGACACAGGAGACGACACACAGGTAAGCGCATTGTCACAACTTTGGTATCTTTGGAAATTCAAATGTCGGATGCCATCAATCAACAGCTTGGGTGTCTTTGATGAAGTGATTTAGAACTTCCATCTGTAATATCTATGTATTGCAAACAATCAGCAGAGCGTCTTTTACCCATTACCATCACATTGAGGCAGGTCAACACAGATAGGTAGAATTCCCTATCACATTGCGGCAGGTCAACACAGATAGATAGAATTCCCTATCACATTGAGGCAGGTCAACACAGATAGATAGAATTCCCTATCACATTGAGGCAGGTCAACACAGGTAGATAGAATTCCCTATCACATTGAGGCAGGTCAACACAGATAGATAGAATTCCCTATCACATTGAGGCAGGTCATAACAGATAGATAGAATTCCCTATCACATTGAGGCAGGTCAACACGGATAGATAGAATTCCCTAGCACATTGAGGCAGGTCAACACAGATAGATAGAATTCCCTATCACATTGAGGCAGGTCAACACAGATAGATAGAATTCCCTATCACATTGAGGCAGGTCAACACAGATAGATAGAATTCCCTATCACATTGAGGCAGGTCAACACAGGTAGATAGAATTCCCTATCACATTGAGGCAGGTCAACACAGGTAGATAGAATTCCCTAACACATTAGATAGAATTCCCTATGGTTGATAAAGTTTATGAAGGTACATGTAGTTGTTATTCCAAAAACAATAATTATAATGATAATAATAATAATAATACTTCATTGATCCCACGAGGGGAAATTTGGCAACTGCCAGCATTTAAATTTACAATACTTCAAACAATACACAATGTACACAAAAGTTACAAAGGATTGGTACAAGACATCGTAAAATTATATGGAAATTGATTCGACAGTGTAATTTGTACTCACAGTAGGGTGTATTATTGATGGCTTCTATGATCTTGCACAAAGCATTTAATGGACTTCCAGTTTTTAAACTATTTTGATTACAGGGTGATTATATCCACACAACAGAGACACCACTATGACCCACTTGTGTACTCTACCACATTGAACAACAATAGTTTTAATTTGTGTATATTGTAGTAAGTTGATAGCTCAGTTTCCTCACTAGTACCTAAGGTAATGTAATTACATATATATCAATGATGAAGGAAAATTAGTCAAACCTTTCAGTGAGCCAGAAAGCCTTCAGAAAGCCCCTTTTTCAATGACTCAGTAAACTTGGCATATATAAAAACAGAGAGGATGTAGTGATGAGATATGAGAATAACAGTTTTACGATGTAGTGAGTACATGTTGTTATAAAACATTTGTCATTTATTGTAGGTGAAAGACCTTTTACTTGTTCTAATTGTGGGAAAGGTTTTAGAGAGTCTGGAGCATTAACACGGCACATGAAAGCACCTACAGCATGTCAAGCTAGACTCACTGTAAGTTTGGACCCTGTTTTCAAACCAACCAATCCAGTTAGTACTGCAAATAGAGCAATCAATGGCTCACAATCCATCATTACCACAAGGGCTCAAGCAAGGGCCAAACAATTACAAGGTGAGTCCTGATTTATTTCAAAATAGTATGAATGATAATGTTCAATGTTAGTCAGTCTGCCCCCTTATTTTACCCCATAAAGGCTCTGTCTGAAGTGACTACGTCTATATATTCAATATGTTCATGTGTTCGACTTCCTTCATTCTAATCATCTCAAAGGAAAATTGCTAGAAATATTCACTTATTTCTTAGACAATATATGCATCCAAAACGCAAAGACAGTAGACAGTTTCAAATGTCTCCTCACCAAGCTCATAGATATCATGTTTACCTGAATACTGGAGAGATCAAAAGGACCACCATCAGCATTATGCCTGTGTGTTCATAATCTTTGTTGGATATGGACACCATATATAAGAAGTAGAGGTGTCTGTCTGTCTGTAATATTCACAGATCTATTACAGTAGAGAGAAACATTTCACTTCACTTTGTTTCACAAACTTATCAAATTTTTGTTTTGATGTGATACTTTAGTACACAGACCCCAGAGTGAATGTTCACATCAGTGTCTAAGCTGAGTATGAATAATATGCTTTACAACTCAAATATTTTAGCTGCTATTATGAATAGAGATGAAAGGAAGGTTTAATTGTGTTAATGAAAGTATGATAATTCTTTTGTTGTTACGTTCGGATATAATGATTGATATAAATGTTGATAATTTAATGTGTATTTCAGAGGAGATGATTGAAACTGGTACAGATGATGGAAATGAAGTTGAAAGCCAAGAAAATGACATTGAGAATCAAGGAAATGAAGTTGAGAGTCAAGAAATGGACACGACACAAAGCGGTTGTGATTCAACTGAGAATGAAAGACATATCATTGAAGCAGCTGCTACTGCTGCAGTTGTCACAGACATACAGGAAGATAATGAATGTAACAGCATACACCAGCAAACACCAACACCTGACAAATTTCTCCCTTACCAGTGCCGAGCTTGTAGAGTTGTACTTGACTCAAATCCAGCCCTTCGAGACCATTTGAAATCTCATATAGGGGCTATGCCACATAGGTGTGGTTTGTGTATTTTTGCAACTCGCACTAGGAACAATCTGCAAGAACATATGATGGTGAAACATGGTAAGAGACTTGATGTAACTTTATCCAGAAAGGTAACTCTTGAAGATAGTAGTAATACTCCCATGGAAGTGAACGATGAAAATAACTTACAGGCAGTAGCTGAAAGTGTTGATGACATGCAGTCAGAACCAACAGCTGAACAGGTAAGTGTACATTAGCCAGTTTTCGTTTTACAATCAATGAATAATTTTTTACAATCAATGTTTAAAAACAGAATGTAGAATTCAGTACAGCTTACCAGACAGTACCATCCGTATCACTCTGTAACAATGACTGTTTTTCTATTTAAAAACAGAATGTAGAATTCAGTACAGCTTACCAGACAGTACCATCTCTATCACTCTGTAACAATGACTGTTTTTCTATTTAAAAACAGAATGTAGAATTCAGTACAGCTTACCAGACAGTACCATCTCTATCACTCTGTAACAATGACTGTTTTTCTATTTTAAAACAGAATGTAGAATTCAGTACAGCTTACCAGACAGTACCATCTGTATCACTCTGTAACAATGACTGTTTTTCTATTTAAAAACAGAATGTAGAATTCAGTACAGCTTACCAGCAGTTCCTAGAAATGCAGGATACTACCAGTTCTTTTGATCCAGAAGGTATTAATATCCATGGCTATAAGGATACTTATCAGTGTAGTATATGTGATAAATGTTTCCGTGGTAAGAGTTACCTCAGAACTCATCTACGCAAGCATACAGGTGAGATGTTTTAATCTTCTGGTGTGTTTTGTTTGACACAGTCATTATTTTGTAGTTACAAGGATTGTTGCATGTAATGAATTTATAGGCATGATATGGATGATTCATTGTATATACCAAAGTATTTTATACAAATATCTGCATTTAAATTTCAGTCAAAGACAGCAGATACACACAATGAAAGTCTTTGAACACTTTTAAAAAACTGAGTGTATTGTATGAAATTGTTTCATGTATCTTGTGTATGTGATGTGTGTATGTACATGTATGTGTGTGTGTGTATGTATGTATGTATGTATGTATGTATGTATGTGTGTGTGTATATGTGTATCATATGTATGTGTGTGTATGCATGTATGTATACGTATGTGTGTAATAAAGGCCATCCAGGTCAATACACACCGATTTAGGAGGAGTGTATTGCCCCGGATGGCATTTATCTTGTACCTCGGCTAAGTATTTAATGGTGTTATATTCTTCCCAGGAAGAACTTCATACACTCATCGTTTATGTTTTGATTTTCAATAAGACACCCAGATTCCAAAGTGACTTCCAATTGAAGCTGAAACATGTCAACAAACTGGATACACGCCTGTGTCAACATTCAATGTCACACATGTATATCGCTATGTTGCATGACGAAAATAGCAATTACGGTACCACTATGTATTTGCTTGATGTTATTATGCCGGAAATTCATACTACAATCTACTCAATACAATCACATCCATCATGTTTGTGCAACTAGTGATATGAAATATAATCACCACTGATAAAACAAAACATGGCTACTGACATCAAAAGTACAACTTTCAGCGAAATTGTTTATTTGTGTCTATTGTTTACTTGTGTCTATTAAACAAGACTAGCATAAAGAAACAGCATATTAATTACATGCAAATGAAATACACCATTCAAACTTTTGAAATATTGTGTATTACGAAGCAATAGTATCGTCTACCTCTTGCAAGATGTAGTAAAAAACACAATTCAAACTACAATACAGTCCACAATTATTGTGACTTATTTATCCATTCCGTCTTCATCCCTCTCCTCGGTCCAACTATTTCAAACTTTGCATGATGAGCTACTATTTTTCTGTGTATTTTTCGGTACACTTGCCTTCAGTTTCTGATCTATGTCGTCAGCTGTCATAACAGCAAACTGTCGCTTTCTCCCTGCCATTATACTGTCTACTGTACCTTGCAAGTTGTAGTATGTGTCTTTTATTCACCTTCTAAATACACTCTGAGATTATGTTTATTATTACGAAAATAGTGTTCACCGTTTGAACAGAAGTCTTATCTGTTCAGTCACAATCAGGGGTCATGTTTTTGTTATGATTGTCTGTGTCTAATCACTCTTCACTGGATGGCATTAATTGGATGGCATACACAAAAAATACACTTCCACCACTGGCATTTGATAAATTAGTTACTCTGCTGATACACCGGTCTTCATGATTTTCCCTGATTGGTCAATAGCCTCATTTGTAACTGTTAGTCAAAATTTAACACCCACGCCGGAGTACAAGTATGTATGTATGTATGTATGTATGTATGTATGTATGTATGTATGTATGTATGTGTGTGTGCATTTATGTATGTATGTATGTATGTAATATAAATCATGTATCTGTATAAAATGGTTTAGGCACATTTGTATTTTTCAAGGAAAAACATAAAACTAAACAAAATAAATGGATTTTAGCAGTTAGGTTGGCCATTGTCACCCCATTTTAGACAGTCTCCTCTATTGAAAAATGTAACTTTCCTTGTCACAGTTGACCAAGTCAGACTGCATTCAACACTTGAACTTGACTTTTAGACAAAGAGAACTGTAATGAGTCATGTGTAACTTCCTAAAGTCAAGGTTTAAGAATGCATTACAATATTGTTGAAGGTTGGCCAAGCCTCTGATATTTACTGTGTATGGCATTAGATGTATGAACTCATGCATGAATACTTCTCAGACAGTACTTAATTGTTATTACAACTTCTCAATGACATTTATTTACAACATTTGTATGTTTTGTGTTTATTACCCTAATTTGTCAACAGGGGAAAAACCATTTGTGTGTTCATACTGTCCAAAGAGATTCCGATGTAAAGACTTCCTCAACAAACATCTTCTAATTCACACCAATGAAAGAAGATACAAGTGTGGTGAATGTGGTAAACTCTACAAACGTATTACTCATGTCAAAGAGCATCTACGGATCCATTCAAATGAAAGACCATTCACCTGTATACATTGCAATAAAGGATTCAAGACAAAGGTAGTAATGCACACTGTGATACCACTGTATACAATGTCACTTTAATGTGTTAGCATTCCAGTACACCTAGACAGATTCATGTCTATATTAATGTGGAAATGATAACCTTGTACAGATTGTTGTGGATGCATAGATACATATCATCACACTAGTAAGACTAGCGTTGCACATGTATATACCCCCCAGTATAGTGGTACAATTAGAGTTACACAGATATGTAGTATGATAAGGGTAACTAGAGTTACAAATGTATAAGATATGTAACTGCACATGGGAAGTGCTAGACCTAGCACTCTGTTCCATGCACTTTTGCAGTTTCAGTACCCCTACATACATGTATGTATACATTATCAGAATGGTAAATCTAGCGTTGCACATATGTACCTTTGGTATTATCATACTGCAATGCCTAGAGTTGCACAATACTATACTAATCTTTGCAGCCCGGATATGGCTTTTGTGGACTGAGGTTGTATGACTGAATGACCCAACTTTAGGATGGCCCATAAGTCATACTACCAAGGTCCACATATCCATAAAGATTTTATCATATATCCTTGTAGTGACATGAATACATTATTTAAATCACATAACCACAAAAATTGACAGTGAAACATTATTTTATGCTCAAAAACATATCTTGAGAAAATATCATAACCGAATCACTGGGCAAACATATTGACAAGCTCATATTTACCATATTTGGGCATTGACAAGCGCAGCACTTACCATATTTGGGCAAAGTGTGCCAGGGTGTGATACAGAAAATTTGATTTGATTTGATACACACGCTGGCCATTGAATTACATAAGAAGGAATACTGGGTATACGATACTAACATACATATTATGTCTTTTATTTTTCAGACCATACTGAATACTCACATGAAAATCCACAATGCTGACTTATCATGGAAATGTCAATATTGTCCTAAAGCTTTCAGGGAAAAAGCTTCAGTCATCAGACATGAAAGAAGTCATACAGGAGAAAAACCATTCAAATGTGAGCGCTGTGGACGGGCATTTGCAGAACACGGAACACTATCCAGGCATAGGAGAGCCAAAAGTATGGAAACAATTTATTTTGCATATACCACATGTGACAAATTCATAATTTATTGTAACATGCAACTGATTCTCACAAATATTCAAGATATGAAAAAAACCAAGACTTGATAATGGGCTATGTTTCAATTCCGGGGTCATCACATTAATGTTATCTTAATAAAGATTACATGGGATCATTTGTTTGTTCTAAACCAACTTTTTCTATAGCTCCATTTTTTAAATGAAAATTTCAAGCATGGTCCAAAAGCCTTTTAACTTTCAATTGTGAGTGCTTAGTGATCTTACTTTCAGTTGACAGTTTCTGAGTATGATGGTTGCATGTTGTTGATTTTCATACTGCCCTACAGGAATCAATTTGGAGTCCTCCAAATGTATTATGATCAAAATATCAATGTTTTCTGTTCATTGTACATCACAATATGTCTTTTTCATTGATTCTGCACTGTATGAAGTTAAAACGACCAAAATCTGTATTTTTTTAATCAGTTTATTTCTTATACAGTCATTATTATTTTCCAATATTTGTCTTTATTCTGTGATGAAATTCTCATATTATGACCTGTGGTATTTGTCACTACTTGTCATTAGGGTCCTTTTTGTCACTCATATTTTAATCAACTGAACAAAGAAAAAAATTTTGGAATACATGTAATATATAATCTCAAAACATGTATTATTTATAGTGTACGTATAAAAATAAATGACTCATGTACATATTGATGGCGGAAGGCAAGAAGCAGTTGAAATCAGCAAATAATTCAGCAAATTATGATACTGATAGAATTACTATGATGACATAATCCCAAAAAACGGGAGTTGTGGCGCACTCAGGGTATTTGCTCGAGTGCTTGCAGTGTTCTCTGCACCCATACTTTCACAAGTGTGACGAGTGAAGGTGCAGCAGAAAACACTGCAAGCATGAATGCAAATACCCCTGAGTACCCACACAGGAACTCATGTGGCATGGGGTTCTGTAATTATTACATATGTTTATCTCAAATGGCAAATCATACAGAGCTTGATCACGCAATTTCATGTGTAGTGAACGATCATGACCTCATTTGAATATCATTTGCAAGCAGGTATGCAATACATAATGTTTTCAGTATTGCACTGCAGTGAAAATACCACTAGTATGCACATGCACCAATGCAAATAATCCCTGGTGAATTAGTAACATATGTAATCATTCATAGATCCCAAGAAGGGAAATCAACTTCATGAAAATTCACACCTTGACTGCAGATATACCTTTCTCAAGATTAAAGATTGCATCTCTGCTAATCCATAAAGTTAATATTTGATCAATCTGATTAAAATCCAATGTAGATGCCAGCTAATTGTTCATTGTTACCAAAGTAAACTAACAATGAACAATTAGCAGACTTCTACATCGGATTTTAACCAGATTGATATTTGATATACATACCTTTTAGATCCTAAGAATGGAAATTGGTTTTAGCCAGACAATAATTTATCATTTCATAATTTATTCTTTCCTCAATATAGTACCTTGCAAAGGAGGAGATCTATCAGTGATGGAAACTGCACCTGCTAATGTTGCAACTAAAATCAGCTCAGAAAGTGATGTAGTAACAGTAGCAGCATCTGACACTGATGGTGTCACTGAAGATAGTACTGCAGCTGCGTCAGTGTTAGCAGAGTTTTCATCTGTGGTTGCCAACACACAGGAATACATTGTCAACATTGTAGAGAGTACACCAGAACAGTCAACAGGTACATCCAATGTGGAGGATGTCATACAAACCGTTATTTTGACTGAGTCCATGCTCTCACAAGAACAACAACAACAACAACAACAACAACAACAACAGAGTGAACAAGAGGAAGAAGGGGAAGTACAGCGTGATGAACACCATCATATCCAAGAAGAACAACAACATGGAATAACACATCATCATGAAGTCTCTGGTAATTTGAAAATGGAAATTTAAAGTATCTGTGACTCCTATTGAAGAGTTTAAAACTATATATATCTACTATGCTGTCATTGCTCTATTTAGCCCCATTGCCAGTGCTTCAGGTGGCTTCATTAATTTGAATTATCCATCCCACCTGTTAAACTCACTGCCTCTGTCGTACTTCTCTCATTCAATTCAAAACTAGCACAAACATGAGGTACTTTAGGGGAAGGGGGGGGGGGGGAGCACTTGCTTGTCTATCAATTTGTTTTACATTCTGGTCATATTTGTTCAATTGCCTGCATGAAAATCAAAAGATCCAACAAGTTTCATACTTCTGACATGACCACTATTTACACAGGTTATAATAGTACCAATAATACTGGTCATGTTATGATGTTAGAGTCAAGTGTTTGGAGTTTACTGGCAAAATTAGATCTTGAAAATGGTGACTAGATACACACCATTAGACTGTCGACAGTCGTTCGTGCCTTTTTTGCTACGTTTCATCTCGCTCTGTAGCACTGAATATAATGCGTACTGATAGGAACTGTGAGTGCCAAAGGCACAAACAGTTCGTGACTGCAGCAATCGGCACTCACTAATCAATACGCGGTTATAGTATTGCTCCTGATCAGAGCAAAGCAACGACTTTAGTTTTAGATAAAAGGTAGCAAAAAGGCACGAACGACTGTCGACAGTCTAATACATCATCAAAGTCAACACTCACTGTCTAAACATCTTATTATTTTTGTACACCCTAGTTAATGAACTTGAAAGTGATGTTGCCATGGTAACAGAAGAGTCTGGAGTACAGGAAATGCCACACCCCATTGCTGTGACAGATGCTATGAATGGTATGATGGTAGCGATGAAGGCTAATCATGGCGTCAGGGGAAATGAAGTATCTATTGTCACCACGGAAACAGATGAAAACCCTGAACTAGAGACAGTTGTCATTGAAATGTAAACTTAAAGGAAAAGTCCAGTCAAGTTTATTTCTGTCTTCAGTACACTTGTATTAATTACTGCTGTCAACTTAAAAGGAAAAGTCCAATCAAGCTATCAACTTACATAAATTATGATTTGGGGGTGATAAAATAACACCTTGGTAAGTTATTCAACATATGAAATCTTGTTATTGATGTAAAGCAAACCCTACTGCACTTGCATGAGTTTCGTCACTTTTGGAGATTTCCTGCAAAGGTTTGTGGGAAAACCTTGCAGGAAATGACATCATAGTTACCACAATATATGTCAAGCCAAGACAAAGAGATTATAAAGAAAAGTAATACTTTACTACATTCCTGCCAACTTTTCATTTTATCAATGCAAACTAATGAGTCTAAAGGGAAGTGCTATAGTTTTTGCTATGCTGTAAGTAAGAAAAGTGTCATTCACTTTGACTATCAAACATCACAGTTTTGTTGCCAAATACCGTACTTACGGTTTCCTTCTACACTAACACTGAACCCATGAGGGTCAGCTCTCACTGGACTTCTTGGGAGACAAATACAGAACTATACAGTATAAATAAAATATTGTTATTATTACTTTAATTAGATCTTACTTTTATCATTTGAGATAAGTGTTATAGTGAAGAAGGTATTTCAGAAGAAACATTCATTTGATGGCAGTTACTTTATCAGGACTACCAAAACAATTGTATCAGTAGTTAAATCTTCAACTAGTGTTGCTCCTTAGTTGGGTACACAATTGTGAAATTCTAAGGTAACAAAAATATATCTTGGCATTTTGGGCAATGCATTTAATGATTTGTTGTATACACTGAACCTTTTTTTTGTCATTTCAACATGGGAGATAAGGTTGAGATAATTGCCTACATATTGACTTACTGCCAAAGATAGCCAACAGTACTGCTACTTATGGAATGATGTGATATGTGGTGCTGTTACTACTAAACCAGAGTGATTATAGAGTTTCACTAAGGCACCGACATGTTATTTACATCCCACATAATGGTTTTTTGTTTCAACTTACAGAAAACAAATTCAGACACTTATAATCTGCCAGCATATAAAATGATACATTTGATCTCACTGTGAACAAAAATCAATGTCTCTATTGAATGAAATGAGGAAGATTCAAATGCAAACTGTGTACATTTTGTATTTGCATTCACAGTAAGATAAAGTATAGCCTTTCATATGTGTGAGTGAGGGCTATCAGTACCTTTTTGTCTGTGTAATACATAACAAAATACATTGTGCCACTAATTGAAACTCTAGTCTTTCAGGTTTGGTAGTATGTTGTGTTGATTGTCAATTTTATTGTCTTTGTATCTAGCCAGTCAGAGTCCATTGCACTCCTCATGACGTTGTCAAAGGTTTATCATTGATTTTTTGTGTTACAAAGATTTGTACATATTTATATCATTTACAATTGTATCTCACAGAGAGGTTTTAAGGCTGCATGTGTACATGGTTTGAGTGCTGTTTTGACAACTTTAAATAATCGTATCCTGTTAGTGTATCATGCATATATTATTGATGTTCTATTGTCATAATTAACCCTTGATTCCATTGTTTATTTATGTATTTATTTTGTTTGTGTTTGTTTTCATTTTGATTGTTGTTTTGACAACTTTGAAAAAAATATTATTTGTACTGCAGTAATTTTAAGAGTATTTTGTGTAATAAAATTTTGAGTTAATTATAGTAAAATGAGTGCAGTAATTTGTTTTACACAAAACTAGTCCTGGGATGATAGACATTCATTATTTCTTATATTTTTAATATAAAGTAGCCTTACTTGTTGTGGTACACACATTGGATTGATCATTAATCATGGGGTGGGGGGTGGGGGGTGGTGGTAAAGTGCGCCTTCAATGCCAACTATTTTAGTTTCATTACACTTCAATTGCTAATGTCAATTTGTCAAGGCTTAATGTTCTTGACCTGAAGTGCACTTGACCAGAACTAACTTTACATGAATCTGAATCCATTTCAAACCTAAGAAAAAAAATCTGTAACTGTAAATCAATTAATCACCTGTTGATATAATATATAATTATACACTTTTAAAGACTTCATACTCAAGATAAACTGTTGTTACTTGGTCACACAATTGACAGTGTGTTCCATGTAATCTATGAGTAAAGTACAAAACACACACAATGCTGTCAAAGTGCTCAGTCTTCTTCTAGATAAATTACACATTATCCAGGGAAACTAAAGCATTTCAGATTAGGATACCAGAATACAGTTTGGGAGATAAAATCATCATTAAAATATTGCAAAAATTTTCTATCTTTATCTCATCTAATTCCTACAATGTTTAGTCAAGTACATCTAATGTGATATTATCTAGGTTCATACCAAATTATATGAACCGTCTTTTCATGTTTATATCTGAAATTGTTCCTATGGTTTATTACAAATTACTGTTCAAATTACAATGTATGTCAGGTCATGCAAATTTCTCAAAAAATAATGACAAATTACTGCATTTTTGCCAAAACTTCCATTAATGCAATTTATCTAAGTCCAATAATGTTGAAAATTAGCTGACATTTCTGGAATGGCCCTTCAATTCTATGAAAGTTTAGTACAAGATGTAAACACAATTCTCTGTTGTGATAGTGATTACTTAACTGAATTATTTATTTATTTTGTTTGTTTATTTTGGGTTTTTTCCATTTATCATGGTGTCTACCTTGAATTTGAATTAAAATATTTTGATTTTCAGGGTTTATGTCTGTCTAGCAACATGACTGAAGATCCAGTAGTGGTATAGGCATAGTGAAGTGTGTGTGTGTGTGTGTGTGTGGGGGGGGGGGGGCTTTAAAGTTAAGATATAGTAACTGTTAGTGATATTCAAATTTTGTAAGAATTATGAACAATTATGAAAACATATCCATGCAGTCAAAAAAAGATTGATATCTCAGCCATGATTATATATACATAGCCAACAACCAAATTCAGCCATCAGATTTTATAAGTGAAAGTGTCATTACAGCAGATTAGACTATATACTTTTACTGTAAATAAAAACAACAAACTACAGGTTAGTACTAGCATCAGAAGTCATCCAGTTCATACAAGGCATAATGAGCTTCATACTATAAATTGGGTTAGCTTTCTTCTTGCTTACTCACAAACACCAAACATATCCTTTGTAATCCACAGCTGATACAACTTAGTTTGTTTTATCAAAACGAGATGAGCTCTAGGCTTTGTATGAAAAATATATTTTTTTTCCATTCTGTGATACATCTTTGCAAGGTTTCGGTCACACGTTTAGATACAAGATGTATAAATATCAACTGAATACACTAATAGAAGCATTGTTGTACAAACACGGATCGCTGAAATTTGATTATGAGCTACTGTGCATGATATATCCTAACCTATCATGGTAAATTGATTATGCAAATTACTCATTAAATTAAAAACTGCATCAACAAGCTATCACAGGAAGCGTGTGCTTAGTCATCATCAATATATCTTACGTACGTACGTACGTACAAGCTTGCATTCTTGATATTGCCTGTGATAATAAATTACGCAAATGTTAAAATCACAAGTTATATCAACAAGGTTTATATGTGTGCCGTGCTATCATTAATATATTTACTCATTACCTAGTTAGTAAAACCTATCAATGTGTAAAGTATACATACACATAAATATGAGGCTGTCCTAGTCTTTACATGTACTTTGTTACGATTGCTTTGAAAAATAAAAGGTTCTGACAAACTTTTTTTCTGTTTAAATGTTCTTGTCCTAAATTATCCATTTATTTGGTATTCTTGTGATATTCATAGTTGAAATTTAAAACAACACAACACGACACGACACAACACAACACAACACAACACAACACAACACAACACAACACAACACAACACAACACAACACAACACAACACAACACAACACAACACAACACAACACAACACAACACAACACAACACAACACAACACAACACAACACAACACGACACGACACAACACAACACAACACAACACAACACAACACAACACAACACAACACAACAATAACAACAAAAAGATACCTAATTTAAGAAAAATCACGAATGGATATATTGTTGTCGTTCAATCCAGTCTATTTCGACGGTCCTTTACTATGTTGACCTCTGACCTCAGTTTAATTGTCGGAGGATTTATCGTAACTGACCCCGAACTCACGGTACGTGTGTAAAGTTGTAAACTCAAAATATTCTATATTTGGTAATCTTGAGTTAGTAAGTAAGGGTTAGAGACAGATCTGAGATATTGTCAATTATATCCATTTGTTCTTTACTTCAAAAGGATTTACCATCGATCAAGAATGTCATCCGAATTTTATTGAATCGATTATCAGGATCATAAGAGCTCTTTGTTGTCAACGTTGCTGTGAATATAGGCATTCTTCCACTATTGATCGCTTAATACTGCGTTTTATGTAGTAGATGCCACAAAGGTTACGAACACAGAAATGGACGAACGTGTTCGAAGGCGGAATATAACTGGTAACATCTAAACCCCTGACGTCCCTAGATACGTTGTTTTACTAATCTTCGACTGACATTCTGAAACCAAGGTACGGTGGTTTGTTATATTTGTAAAATATTACGTTGAAATTCAGTGTTTACCTATACCCATGGTTAAACCTCAGACCACTAATTCTTTTAGTGGTCGGAGGTTAAACGTATAATACTTTGGAGAAGAATATCAAATTGAAGCTATTTTGAGAATTACACTTCAAGTTCGTTGTCTTAGTAACATAAATAATATTGATATACAATTTATGACAACAATTATACTTTACATACCATACATAATATTTGTCATTGCGATGTCGTGTATCGTATTGGTATTTGATAAGTACAATAATACTACAATAATACTACTCCTTAAAATGAAGAGAAAATGGAAGTGATATCAGACAATCCCACGAAATTGCCGGTTTCATTTCTATTTGGTAATTTGTATCGCAGTCATTGAAACAATGATTTGACAGTACATTGTCATTACGTGAAAGAAAACAAAGGGTAAATATAGACAGTGCACACACACGAAAGATTGGAAAGAAACTATCAACAATCAAACATGTTAAATTTGTTTGTCTAACGTAAACAGACGCATTTGTTGACTATTCGGTGGCGGCGGTGTTTGTCTGGTTGTAAGTAATTGGCCTATATACAGTAGGCTTGGACGTGGATTTCACTAAGCTGTGTACTACTTTGCTACTGTTCATTGCAGGAGCTATCTAATGTTGTTTCTGTTTTTACTTGATAGCGGTGGATGATTTTTTATGGTTGACTACAACGGGATAATAGATACGTCCTTCACACAGGTATTGTGGTGTAAATTAGAAGTCGTTAACAATTCAGTAGCACAGAGCGAAAAGTCAACCGTGGACAGTCGTCGTGAAAATGAGTACGGCATTTAGGTCCGACAGAACCGTAATTACAGGACTTGCAAGGCAAAGTACGTTAAATCGATGCATTCCAGCTGTCAACGAAGAAAATGGAATTCATCCTCTAAGCAGTAGCCTTCAAACAAACCAACTGATGACCAACCAGAGTATTAGAAATCATTCAAGTCAGGGAAAGAGAGCGATAACCCTTCCCACAGTTGTTAGTATTGACCACAGAACTTATGGCGGTGTTAGAGACCAAACAAAACGAAGTTTTCAAGCTCTACCACAACCTACCAAACTGAGATGGTCAGCCGGGAGTAACAAATCCAGGGCAAGGGTGCGAGAGGTGAGACAACGTGTTTATTAAAGCATGTGCTAAAATTGAAGTTGCTACACTTAGTAGTATAACAGTGTAATAATGGGTCAATACTTTTTTTAAAGCAATGTACAAACACACTACTATTAACCAACGAGAGACAATATACAGGGTCATATGTACATGTATGTGAATAGACGTGGCTTGTAAAATCGAGATATAAATGTTGTTTATTTGGCATTGATATTTAAATCAATGAGTGGCATTCGACTTAGAAACGAGCTATGTTGTTTTGCTGGTCACACGGGGGTACGAATATCTAGCCTACATACTTGACATATTCAGTCGTTGCCCAAGCTTCGACCCGAAACAAATCAATACCACGATGCCAAAGTTCGGACAGTACGTTGAATTAGAACCAACCGAGATTAAATGAGTATAAGTTAGTGCCGTAGTCGTTTGTTTTTTGGGATTTTCTTTTACGTTCTATCGTCATTTGTGACAAGTTCTAGTATATTACATCACCACCATCACCATTAGGCTAATTACTTATTAATTGTCATCCTCTCAACAAAAGAATGTCTTGGTTGATACGAAATCTTATCGTATCGGCTCAAGTTCAGATTAGACCTGTAGATATTGATAGAGATTTTTGATTTACTGGAGGTTCTAGTTGGCCTTGGCTACCCATGCATTGTTGTGGAGGCGTGTAGTATGATAGAATGGACATTTCTCACTGCTATCGAAATCGATAATGACAATTAAATACCCGCTCCCTCTCATGGGGTTCAATTTTATGGCTATTGTGTGCGTTACCATTCTGCCTATAAAGCGAACATCAACAGGTGGTTTCGGTCAATCACTTGATCTGTCAACAAGTGCAGAGCAGTAAAATTCCAGTCCGTTAACCGTAAATCGTCGTTCGTTTCACGATTGCGTGAGTGGCTGACGACATGCATACGTCACGGACCATCGAATAGTGCAATAGTGTCATTAAAAATAAAATTACATTCAAAGTTACGTTAAACTCGATCCTGTCAGAGTTTGAACTATCAACTTCATTAATACACGAACATTTCTCATCATCATGTTTATATGTGAATGCATTGATGAGTTCCTGGACTTGTGAAATATTCACATGAAATTGATAGTTCAGAGTCTGATCAGATCGACAGTAATACCAATAACTTTCATAATCACTATTGTATTTGTCATGGAAACACATATGTAAGCTTATCCTATTCTTAGCATATTTTATCCAAACGACTTGGTGTTTACGTTGATCCTAGATCTTCGAGGATTACAAAGTTTGATAAACTAAACTTTGGTGTAGTAGTTGTCCTCAATATCTGGACCTACTCATTCTGAATGACTACATTCCACACATACTGGTGTTGCTAAAACCTTCTCTTCATTTATGATATATGTATATTTATAAGCTACATCCATAACCATGTTGTTACTGTAATGTAAATGTATATATTGCCTCAGTCACCACCTCGACTATTTCGACTATTTCAACTCGACTATTTCATTTTAATGGTATGTTTATCCTCTCTCCCCGACCTCTCTCGTTTAAGACTATTAACATAAATGTTAAGTACATCACATTGGTGTTCAGAATTACCTGTGTCTACTATTTTATCCACTAAATAAACTGAAGTACTTTATATAAGTTAGAAAAAAGATAAAAGTGAGATTAATTGTACAGCCCACATTGCTGTGAGATGAGCAGACGACAAGAGGTAGGCATCACATTGTTCGGTCGAATCACTCATGAAATATGTCGCATAGAAATGACCCATCTCCTATCAGGGCAACTCTTGGTGTATCACACATCCCTCAAGACTTATTTGTAAATATATCGAATTATAAAAAAATGTCGTTTTTTTTTTTAAATTGCTGAGTTATGAAAAGCAAGTATTTGGTAAAACAGTACCATTTACACGTAAAGCAACAACAAACATCAAGAGTTTACAGTTTTGTCATATAAAGTTCAAAAACATTCTCCTTTTAAACCGTGACAGGAACAACTAGTAAATCGTCACTTCATCTCTTGATTGAATCTATATATCTTATCCTAACTTGGAAGCAGCAAAGTCTGTGTAGTAAAAGATAACCTGGATACGATACGATGTATGTTGTATAACTGAAACAATAGACTTATAATTATTTAGGTTTCTCATTGTGTGAAACTAACAATGGATAGCACTTTTTATATAAACGGCGTCTTGTCTAAACCTTTAGTAATTACAAATTAACTTTTTTAAACACAATATATACATTTTATTCCTTTTAAAATGTTCCCGTTTTAATGTTCTTTTTGTGGCTGATGTTCCAATTCACTGTCGCATAAAGAATTTTCTAATTTTGTTTATTGTTGTATTTTGAATTGGATGTCAATTTAGGACCAATCAGCGAATATGATTTTGATATTCCTATGGGGTCATATCAACTTTACAAAACTATAAGTCCCTGACAGTATATGAGTTCCTTTATTATAAGCTTACACTAAACTATCCCGGTAGGGAAATGTATATTTTTTTTGTAAAAACCTTGTGGAGATAATCCACTGCACCTAGCTAAGCAACTCTTGCTTGGTATTTTTTTTCAAAAGGGGATTTAGGGGTCACTGTATTTTGCACAGAACCCCTGAACGACGGCTTGAGGGCAATTTCAACTACACGACAACACGTACTGCAACATCAGAACTGACATCGCAGTATTAACCATTGGCATGTTAGCAGAATTTGCTTTTAAATTTCCTGAAACTTTGTATTTGATATAAGTTCGTTTATAGTAATATATACATTGTATATTAAAGATGGATTGATTCCGATCACGTGACAATGACACACGAAGATTCCCAGGACTAAATATAGCATATGGTTATGTGGAAAGCCTTGCTTGTTCACCTTTAATCTAAGCGTTCTTCATTCCCATAAGCCAGATTATATTTGTCAGCTCAGCGATGAAAAAAGCATAAGTGTTTGTCTTTGACGTTGCCGCAAAGAAGTTTGTTTGCCGATTACGACGATGACGTTCTCCGTCAGGACTGCACTTTGACCCATACCACATTTTTTGTCTGTTTTTTTTTTTACTCAAGTGAAAATATTAAATAAAACCTGAATTAAACTATTCCAGTATGTTAATGCCAATGCCAATGCACGTTTTCTACAACTTTACAATTGTCTTTAGCAGTTGATTACGTCATCGGAGCGTTTATAACTTTAAGTTCAGTCAATTGCAAGTGATACTCAAGTGTCCATCAATAAGTAGAATACTGCAAGTACTTTTTGATTGCGTAACACAAATTACGTTCAAAAACGTATAGACTCAAGTGTAATCATAGACCCTACACGTGTAAGGGTTTATGGTGTAATATTGGACTTTAAGCGATATAAATCAAAAGTTTAATTTAGTAATTAGCCAGTAAGATTCAGTCGACCTCTTCAAAATGATTACATTACACAATTAAATGTAAGTCATGTACCATGGCGTGTAATTCAGACAAAATATACAGAGAAAATAATACTCGCATACTATAAGTGGTAAGTATCACCGCATGTCACACGGAAGACCGGGGTTCAATTCCACGTTGTGGAGGTTTTTACCCTTTTACACATCGTCATTAGAATTGAAAATCATATCATAAAATTCCAAAGTAGGTCGTAATATTTCCCAAAACGTTTTAATATGTTCAGGTTAATTTGCCTTACTGTGAATGTATATTTAACTTAAACAGCGAAGTAGTCATGTATTTGTCAACATTGTCGCGTAAATTTGAACGACAAGTCAGCTTACATGATAGACAGTGAAAAACTTACATTCAACTATGGATAACGTTAATATCTAGGTTCAGATTGGATAATTTTTTTCAATTTTATTTTATTACAGGTACTTTTATTTTTCACCTTTGAATTACCTTTTTATGTCTCCAAAACCTAACTGAAAAACATCTTTAATGAGATTGTAATTTCACTTCTTCGTTATTATATCATGGTATTTTTCGCTCTGTTAATAACTGTATCTGAAAGGATGTTCCAAACTATGTTACTAGGCTACAAATACCATAAACAGTAACAATGGCTCTATCTCCCTCAAAAATGACTGACTGTATTTGAAGAAACACACCTGTTAAATAAATCACGCCCTCTAGCGACAAAATGATATAGAAATGTGTAAAGTGTGTTTAATCTGTTTTGGATAAACAACACGTTGTGGTAAAATTGTTCATTTGTGGCATGCTCTTCTTATCTCTACGAATCTCCATTGGGTGGTCTGTGCTTTGATCACATTGTAAAATAACTGAATCGTTTGCAAACTCGAGAAAATCAACGACATAATAGTATATTTTCATTGTCTTATTTGTCTAATTTAGCCCGGCGAGCCGAGTGGGATAGCACCGCTCAATGTAGAACTTGCACCAACAAAGACCGGGAAGGACGAAGAATTGGCTGATACTGGTAGAA
Organism: Glandiceps talaboti; assembly: GCF_964340395.1. NCBI lineage: Eukaryota > Metazoa > Hemichordata > Enteropneusta > Spengelidae > Glandiceps > Glandiceps talaboti. The sequence goes on from NC_135553.1 coordinate 25,776,602, forward strand.
TGGTTAGACCTTGTAAGTATACATGCGTACCAAGATCACGTACTTTCTGTCTCTGTGTACTGGTACGCTGTTCAAGAAAACTCCAACCCATTTTCGTGAGAACTTTCCATGTATATTTTAATCATTTATTTTATCTGAATACGTTATGGCTTGTACCAGATAGAGAACAAAGTGATCTAATGATAGAGCTAAAGCAAAATGGTCAACAATTTCTAAAAATGCATCCACCAATCATTGTATTTACTCTATGGGAAGATGATAGATTGTCGATTTGCTTGAAAACAAGAGAATGAATTGAAAAGCGGTATATTGACGATTTGCTTGAAAACAAGAGAATGAATTGAAAAGCTGGTTTCAAAAGGACCAAGCATAATCATTCATATGGCAAAGTTTTAGGTGATGTGAGCTTTTTTTGTGTTCAGACATATTGGTCCATGGAGCACCAACTACGCCGAATCATTTAGTCTCGGACAACCAGAACGACCGTGTCAATTTAGAGCATAGACCATCCACCAACGGAGGGTCTATGTTAGAGTAACTTTGATGTTATCAATAATCAACCCTTTTTATATATAACAGATAAATGGATGCATGAATCGAATTACTGGCCAGGAATTGTTAAAGTGTCACATGAATACGTTACTGGTGATCCAGGGTTGTGCAGGCAAGCAAATAAAAGTGAAGTCGTGCCATGGGTGCGAACATATAAAGTCAAACAGAATCGTAATACCGTCCGGAAATTACTTTCGTCCAGATCTGGGGAATCGGACGCGGGCAGCACCAGTCCTTGATGAACTTTGGACCCGTGATTTTTCCTAATTCACTACATACCTAATTTCAACTCGTTATTATCACCGTCCTAACGATTCAAAACCCACTCCAGTTTACTATTAGTAAAACAAATGCAAGATATATTGTTATATAATATGGACCTATGAAATGAACACACATATTAGTTCTACAAAAAAACGAACGATTTCGTTCTGGGAGTCATACTTATTTACATATTTAAAGCAGCTAACAAGCGCCAACACATATCTCTACATTTTCCAACTCGGATTTGTAACATTTTGTAAATGTCAACAATTATCAGATGAACAAACTTTAGTAGATACTTATATATTTGTTATGTGTTTCTTTTGGATTGTAAGGATGGAAATGAAAACATAGTCAAAATATTATCACTCTTTGTACTGGTTTGATATAAGTATCTCGGAAATAATTAATTCGACTTCGTTTATTCCTTGGAAAAAGGCAAGAAACTATAACTTCCTTTCTGAGTTCTTCGTAAGACCGTATCCATAGCAACAGACGACAAAGTGCCGAGGGTATACCTATGCTGGTTGCCGTCTATGATTTACGTGTACCGTCCAACTATTCTTTTTTAAAATTGCGATAGATTAACAAAATATAAAATATTCCTTTCCAGCATTATTTCCAATGTAATATTTACTATTATAATGTGTATACAATGTATTTGTGTGACGTTCATTAATATACAATGCAAAGAATAAACAAATGTTATTTCGTACAATTGCCCGACTAGAATGGATGGAAATATTTGACACCCCTCTCTTTTTCTCACACTCCGACGATCACCCTTCAATACCGTATGTATGTATGTATGTATGTATGTATGTATGTATGTGTGTATGTATGTATGTGTGTGTGTGTGTGTATGTATGTATGTGTGTATGTATGTATGTATGTATGTATGTATGTATGTATGTATGTGTGTGTGTGTGTATGTATGTATGTATGTATGTATGTAAACACCACAAAAATCTGAAAATCAACCACAGATTACCAGAATATAATAACAAGTTTTATTTCATCTTATTCAAATTTTATATATTTCTCATTGATTTAGAAATGACTGCCCATACATGTACAAAGTGCTAAATATAGTTGTTTTTTGTCAAAGCTGGAAGATAGTCTGTAAGGAAATTGGATATAAAGAAGTGTTATCTATTGTATGACCCTGTCTGTATAAACCATCACATCATTCATGAAATCAACTCTAAATGAGCCTGCATGTATTTATGTATTTCACATTTTAAGTGTGTTAGAATAATGACATGTAATACAGGTTTTGTTGTAATTGTAGTTGTATCAATTTGTTTATAAGTTATACAGTGAATTAACTACTACAAAATAAACAAAATAATTATAACCACATTAACCTTTCCAATTTTTGGGAGAAGTATCAAAGCTTTGCAGTTTTCTACCATCATATCAGATTTATAAAATTTATACTAATTATATAGTTTTATTCTAAGATATTTTTAGTGTTTTTCATATTAAGTTTCACAAGCCCTGGTACTGTAGAATTGGTATACCTCATGCAAAATTCATCTTCAACCTTGGGACAATTTAGACACTGAGTAACTCTTATCATTTTGCATTTTCTCTGTTTAAAGGAAAACACAGGATTTTGGATATTATAATCATTTAAAATGAATACACACACAAAGGGCATGCTAAGTTCTATTTGGTTATTTTAATGTATTCTGTATATATACATCATGCCATCTTGGATTATGACCCTTCAATAAATGTACTTTATTATGACATTAGGAAGACATCTGAACACTGGTAGAACACTGCTGGAGCTTGAGGATTGTCAGTAACGTATTGGATCTAAGACAAAGAAATAAAATGAAATAAACTCATTGTTATTCTGTATATCATGGCTATAATACGTATATCATAGCTATAATACATATATCATAGCTATAATGGGTATATCATGGCTATAATATGTATATCATGGCTATAATATGTATATCAATATCATGGGTTTAATACATATCATGGCTATAATATGTACATAATGGCTATAATACATATATCATGGCTGTCATATGTGATGGCTATATAAATATGTATAACATGGCTATGATACGTATAACATGGCTATAAAGAAAGTATCAGTTTGACAATATTTCCATGGCATCACATAAGTATTCAGGACCAGTGGCAATATGAAAATTATACCACAAAGATTACATAAGGTCTGTTTATTCTACAAACAATGAAAAATAGTAGGTGCATGTATAATTAAAATCAGATCAAGTGATTTTAGCTGTTGGAATGCAAAAATCTGAGGTATAGCTATCATACATTTTGGCGAACTAATTATGCTAAAGTATATTTGGCATCCATAAGATATTGTATTTTGAGAAAATGATATGGTACAGACATAAAGACACATATGGACTGACACACACACAGACATCACTTAAACATCACCCAATTCCTTTCGAAGATAAAAACAGGTATTTTAATTGTTGTAGAAGTATACATTATGTCATAGAAATAACACTAATTACCTGGATCACACCAACCATATACGGCACCCTGAAATAAATTTCAGAAAAATTCAATATATAAGTGTACATATAGCTTATCAGTCTGCCAGTCTGCATGGCTGTCTGTCTATCTGTTTATCTGTCTGTCTGACTCTGTCAGACTGGCTGACTGGCTCTTTACATGTCAATGCAATATGGGTCTGTTTGTCTGTCTGTATGTCTGTCTGTCTGTCTGATAGAGATATGTGGTAAAACTGGCACTAGTGCAGAGCTATGTGGGAAAGCTGTGTGGTACTGGTGCAGAGCTATGTGGGAAAGCTGTACAAGACTCAACATTAAATTTTCATAAGGTTATCAATAATGTTGAAAATGTTGGCTATGTCACATGTACATGTACTCACGATTTTGGCATTGTTACATTAAAAGAGTAGAGAGTCAGTGATGGTTGACTGTCATCGGCCTGTTTGTGGAGTTGTATGAATTCCTGTTGACTTGAGTCATTGCCACCAATCGATACGATGAACTGACCCTACAGAATAGAGCAGAAAGAAGGCTTCATAAAAGAATGAGTCCCCCCTCCCCCATGTAGTTTACTTGTGTGTGACACACTACAAGAACACCATTAAGTCCATGAGATATGTAAGATATTAACTGAATTTGTTAAGTTATTTTAGCCATATTCCACCAAAATAAATCAGACTCTTTTTTTTTAAAGATGTACATTGTACATGTATATCCCTCCAAGACTAGAATTATAATGGGTGATTTGTAATTGACACCCCATATTTGGCTAAAGCCAGTGTACAAAATTAATACATATGCATGATACACATTTTGAACCACATGGGTAAATGATACATTCACAGTTGTTTTAATATGAGCAAATTTTAAGACACTTCAGTAACCAAGAATCTGGTGTGTTTTCCATTTTTTTGGTAAATAAAAGATTATGTCATGGTGTAATTTTTCATAGCATATATCTGAATACCAGTTGAGAAGTGTAGCAGTTGTTTGACAGGATTTGTGATCAATATGTTTTTAGTAGTTGGAATAATATAAGGGTATTTCAATATAAAATGAAAATTATTAAAGCCACTAATAACTGTAAAGTTACAGACTGTACCCCTGTAATAAAAATACAATTTTTCCATCTTCTTTAGAATATATGTATCAAAATAATAAGTGATTGATTGATTGATTGATTGATTGATTGATTGATTGATTGACTGATTGATTGACTGACTTACTGGCATAGCTTGATTGTAGTGATCTAAATTCTTCTGCCAAGTGACTGTGTAGTTGGCATTTAATCTGTGGAAGATACAAATTATATAAGTCAGTCAATCAAATTACATCTTCTATTTGTCTTGAGTTTATATCCACAATAAATAAAATTTGAACAGAAATAGCTCACATTGGGGCATTTTGCCATTGTTATTGTTATTGATATTGTTGTTGTTGTTGTTGTTGCTGGTGTGTGATTCCGGATCATATTTTTATTATGGTAGTTGTCAAAGTGATAAGGAAAAAAACTCAAATATGTGTTCATTAACAGGTCCCACTTGACAAATATTACTTCAATAATAACATTAGTAAAACAATACATCTTGAATATCAAAGATGAAAACAGTATTGCAAAATTATTGCATAGTATAAAAAACACATGAAAATTTCAAATGAAAAAGAATAGACTGAAATCACAATGCTGCTTTAGTGAAATATCTAGTCATACATGTCTGATATACCTAAATATCTAGTCAATCATGTCTGATATACCTAAATATCTAGTCATACATGTCTGATATACCTAAATATCTAGTCATACATGTCTGATATACCTAAATATCTAGTCATACATGTCTGATATACCTAAATATCTAGTCATACATGTCTGATATACCTAAATATCTAGTCATACATGTCTGATATACCTAAATATCTAGTCATACATGTCTGATATACCTAAATATCTAGTCAATCATGTCTGATATACCTAAATATCTAGTCAATCATGTCTGATATACCTAAATATCTAGTCATACATGTCTGATATACCTAAATATCTAGTCATACATGTCTGATATACCTAAATATCTAGTCATACATGTCTGATATACCTAAATATCTAGTCAGTCATGTCTGATATACCTAAATATCTAGTCAATCATGTCTGATATACCTAAATATCTAGTCATACATGTCTGATATACCTAAATATCTAGTCAGTCATGTCTGATATACCTAAATATCTAGTCATACATGTCTGTTATACCTAAATATCTAGTCATACATGTCTGATATACCTAAATATCTACTCAATCATGTCTGATATACCTAAATATCTAGTCATACATGTCTGATATACCTAAATATCTAGTCAATCATGTCTGATATACCTAAATATCTAGTCAGTCATGTCTGATATACCTAAATATCTAGTCAGTCATGTCTGATATACCTAAATATCTAGTCATACATGTCTGATATACCTAAATATCTAGTCAGTCATGTCTGATATACCTAAATATCTAGTCAATCATGTCTGATATACCTAAATATCTAGTCAATCATGTCTGATATACCTAAATATCTAGTCATACATGTCTGATATACCTAAATATCTAGTCAATCATGTCTGATATGGTTCTAGGACAAATGCCCCCTGGACAAATGCCCCCAGTCAAATGTTCCCCGGACAAATGCCCCCCCCCCCCCCCCCCCCCGACAAACGCCCCCTGTAGGACTGTCATTGCCTACGAATAGAGATCCAAAAAATCCACAGTTTTGGGAGTACACTTAAAATATGGTTTTATCACGTTTATTGTATACCGGATGAATAGACAGATGTTAAAAAATGTTCGACCAAATAGGGCATGATTTGGTTTTATCACTTTTATTGTATTATTACCAAAAGCGTCCTGATAAAGTGATTTCGGGTGGTGTACTTATGTTAACAATGACTTAACTCAAATACAGTCATTGTTACATACAAATACACATTTTATTTCGGACATTAGACTGAAATTGTGATGACAATAAAGAAAAATACAAACAACAAAGTGTGGTAAACATGGGATTTGATTTTTAAATAAGGCAGTTAATAGGAATTGTTTAAGTGTAGAACTCCAGAATCTGATTGTATAAATGCTAAATATTACTATAATATTCAAAACAGGAGATTGTGGGCTATTCCCCTCAAAAAGTTAAGCCCATGACGTTTCTCGAAATCGGCAACAATTTGTGTAGAACTCTGGAATCTAATTGTATAAATACTAAGAGATAAAACCATATTTTTCATACACCACCTGAATTCATTCAATTGCACTATAGTAGAAATGCTAAGTAACCCTAAAAAAACAATGCCTTTCTTGGTTGAATCGTGAGCCATAGTCCTATCGTAGGCATTTGTTAAGGGGTGTTTGTCCTGTTACCGTCTGATATACCTAAATATCTAGTCAATCATGTCTGATATACCTAAATATCTAGTCATACATGTCTGTTATACCTAAATATCTAGTCATACATGTCTGATATACCTAAATATCTAGTCATACATGTCTGATATACCTAAATATCTAGTCAATCATGTCTGATATACCTAAATATCTAGTCATACATGTCTGATATACCTAAATATCTACTCAATCATGTCTGATATACCTAAATATCTAGTCAATCATGTCTGATATACCTAAATATCTAGTCATACATGTCTGTTATACCTAAATATCTAGTCATACATGTCTGATATACCTAAATATCTACTCAATCATGTCTGATATACCTAAATATCTAGTCATACATGTCTGATATACCTAAATATCTAGTCATACATGTCTGATATACCTAAATATCTAGTCAATCGTGTCTGATATACCTAAATATCTAGTCAATCGTGTCTGATATACCTAAATATCTAGTCAATCGTGTCTGATATACCTAAATATCTAGTCATACATGTCTGATATACCTAAATATCTAGTCATACATGTCTGATATACCTAAATATCTAGTCAATCATGTCTGATATACCTAAATATCTAGTCAATCGTGTCTGATATACCTAAATATCTAGTCATACATGTCTGATATACCTAAATATCTAGTCAATCGTGTCTGATATACCTAAATATCTAGTCAATCATGTCTGATATACCTAAATATCTAGTCAATCATGTCTGATATACCTAAATATCTAGTCAATCGTGTCTGATATACCTAAATATCTAGTCATACATGTCTGATATACCTAAATATCTAGTCAGTCATGTCTGATATACCTAAATATCTAGTCAATCGTGTCTGATATACTTAGTACCTAAATATCTAGTCAATCGTGTCTGATATACCTAAATATCTAGTCAATCGTGTCTGATATACCTAAATATCTAGTCAGTCATGTCTGATATACCTAAATATCTAGTCATACATGTCTGATATACCTAAATATCTAGTCAATAATGTCTGATATACCTAAATATCTAGTCAATCATGTCTGATATACCTAAATATCTAGTCATACATGTCTGTTATACCTAAATATCTAGTCATACATGTCTGATATACCTAAATATCTAGTCAATAATGTCTGATATACCTAAATATCTAGTCAATCATGTCTGATATACCTAAATATCTAGTCAGTCATGTCTGATATACCTAAATATCTAGTCAATCATGTCTGATATACCTAAATATCTAGTCATACATGTCTGATATACCTAAATATCTAGTCAGTCATGTCTGATATACCTAAATATCTAGTCAATCGTGTCTGATATACCTAAATATCTAGTCATACATGTCTGATATACCTAAATATCTAGTCATACATGTCTGATATACCTAAATATCTAGTCAATCATGTCTGATATACCTAAATATCTAGTCAATCATGTCTGATATACCTAAATATCTAGTCATACATGTCTGATATACCTAAATATCTAGTCAGTCATGTCTGATATACCTAAATATCTAGTCAATCATGTCTGATATACCTAAATATCTAGTCAGTCATGTCTGATATACCTAAATATCTAGTCAGTCATGTCTGATATACCTAAATTATTCCCCATCATATGAGCACAAATATGGAAATTTTGTAAAATTACTTACAAGGAGATGAAAATATCAACATTTCAAGAGTCATATTAATATGATAACCCCTAAAAGTGTATAAACATAACTAGCTTATATTCTAATAGTTCATGTACAAAGCATGGGTTTTAGACAGAATTCAACCTACCTAACTCCTTGCTGTGGTGTCATTTTCATCCTTCCACCACATGGACCATTTGTTAAAATACAATCATCACTACCTACAGGTACAACAAACAGCAACATTTCATTCATTTACTGCCAGTTTCATGTCAGTGTTCACTGGCTCAGTTTGATACAACCACACAGAAACCAATAAGAAACTAAACATCCTACACTTTGAAAAGCAAGATTGCAAATTCTTGCTGAATTTTGTATAAATGAAATAAACCATTCAAACATACTGCCATTTCATATAGACAAAATACAGCAAGAAACCATTCATTCAAGCTTGCTGTCTTAAAGTGTGTCATATGTAATTTTCTTACTGGTTTCTGTGTGGCTGTATCAGCAAAAACTGAGGTACTGGGGGGTAACATATGAAACACCAAACCAATGGTCAGATGAAAATAATATGAAACAGGAGGTACATGTATGGCAAACAATTGGTCAGGTGAACGGTAATGTGAAATGGGTTGTATATGTATGATAAACCATTGGTCAGGTGAACGGTAACGTGAAATAAGTGGTATGTGTACAGCAAACCAATGGTCAGGTGAACAGTAATGTGAAATGGGTTGTACATGTATGACAAACCATTGGTCAGGTGAACAGTAATGTGAAATGGGTTGTACATGTATGACAAACCATTGGTCAGGTGAACAGTAATGTGAAATGGGTTGTACATGTATGACAAACCATTGGTCAAATGAACAGTAATGTGAAATGGGTTGTACATGTATGACAAACCATTGGTCAGGTGAACAGTAATGTCAAATGGGTTGTACATGTATGACAAACCATTGGTCAGGTGAACAGTAATGTGAAATGGGTTGTACATGTATGACAAAGCATTGGCCATATGCTAGAGACTGTATCTTGTGTTATGATATTTAAATTCCAGATTCTCATATCAGTGTCATCTTAGCCGTGGAACAGTAAAGATTAAAACAGGATTATTCTTGCATGCTAGACCTACATCTTTCTATAGCTCTGCCAGTTAAGAACTGGGCCAATAATGGGGTACATTTTTATAACTATGGTTTTTCATGATACATGTTTTTCCATGTCTTCTGGTCTTTCCAAGTTTCTAATTTTAAGGTCAAAATTTATGTTATTAATTCTTCTATAGCCATTAGGTATAATCCACTAGTGAACCTTATAGTTATCAGATGTGCTAAAAATCAATCAATCTTAGTCAAACAAAAACACTAACAGAACTAACTACACTTAAGCAGTTAAATTTACAAATACTTCAAATGTATTGGAAGATACAACCATTCACTTTAACATGACCACATTTCCATGGTAACACTCAATAAAAAGGGGTGTATCTACTTGAAAGTACGTGTAGCTGTATTAAGTATCAAGTATGTTGACAGAAGGGGGAGGCACGGACTTTTAATGTAAGAAATATGACCAATTATGGCATGTAATCATTTTCAAAAATGATGAAAGTTTTGACAGTGATACATAATTAGATAAAGGAAAGTGGCAAGTATAGATTTTTATGTGATTTGTGAAATATAGCATTGCCACTATAGAGTAACAATGACATGAAAATCAATTTACCTTTCATAGGTGACTTATTCAGTCCCAAGGAGGCATAACCTTGTGACTGTCTGGAGTAGTGTGATGTTTCGACTAAATCATGTGACCTAGCAAAGACATGGCATACCCAATTCATGCCCAAAGTGGCAAATACACCTTCTGACAGTCTGGAGTAGCATGATACTTGGAAAAAACCATGTGATCTAGGCATACCCAATTCATGTCCAAAGAGGCATATAAACCTGGTCACAATTTACGATCCAGTAGCATGATACTTGGCCTAAACCACATGATTAGAGATATTGTTACTATGGTTACTAGTCTACCATACACTGATCTGAAAGAAGTGTGTATATGTATTATAAAAGGGGGTGTTCCTGGTCACCATTTAATTTATCTATTAAAGGCCCCAGTAAATGGCCAGGGGATTTACATTTGGGTGTAAGAATCCACTACCTGGCAGAGATATAGAAAAGAAATACTTGTTACTTGATGAAATGTGGCCTTAGTCCAAAAAAAAGATGAAATATGGATTATGAAAAAGTTGGTTCCACTCACAAGATATGAGGATGGAAGAGATATAGTTTTTGAGGTTTACAAATCTTATACTGGAAAACTATTCCAAAGATTGTTTCATGTCTAAGATGATGAAAAGGAATCGGGGGGGGGGGGGGGGGGGGCAAGAAAAGTCATCGAAGTGTATTAAGTGTTTTTAGTCAAAGACTTCAAAATTGAAATTCGAAATTTACTTTGTGGGTTGGTCTTACATCTGGTTGTCATTTATACCCTTGATGAAAAGTGTGCAAAGAAAGACGATTTTAAATTTAACTGTTGGGACCAAAAGCAGATCGAAAAATACAAATTTTAGCACGTACACAAAGACCTAAACCCAAAATATACCGTTATACGTGCAAATTTACCGATGGTTGGCTAAGAACTGCTTCTGTTAGACTTATCTGGAAATGGCTTGTTTAAATGACCCAGTCAAAACAACTACCGTAACACATCAATGGACGACACTTTAAGATATTTTGCAGATTATTTTTGTGAAACAAAGTTGCATTCATGCCATTTTAGATCAATACTTGAAGTTGTAGAGCGAAGTCCACTGTCATATCACGCATATCTCAGTGACGGTAGTACAATTGTAATGACATTGTACCAACCGATGAGATCCCGGAGATCTTAAACTCTGTAAAGTATTAATTGATTCACTTTTCCCCTTCTTTCTTGCGTGAGTTATTGAAAATATGATTTACGTGGTTTTTTTTCAGAACCGACAATTATGTACTCAATTTTCAACTTCAACAATGTTTAGTACATAATTAATTAATAAAACTTACGATAGAATTACTATGAGATACAACAGTTACTACATATACTGGGTGTATCCAGGGTTCACCCCGCCCCCTTTCCCCAAATAACGACCCTACCGAGTCTGTACATGTATACATGTACACCGATTTTGTACTTACCTGCCTTGTTGAGTCCTTGCATTGAACCTCTTTGAGGTGGACTTATCAGACATACGTGAGCTTCAACAGACAGCAGCACTGCAGTCAGAACTGCAGCAGCAAACACAAATCTACCAAAAGATTCCATCTTAGTCAGTAAGGGGATGAAGCATTCGCTGCACTGAACTGGATAGACTGCGTACGAGAGTCACAAGCGAAGTGGTTGATATACACACATCACATGATCGTGTCAACAAGCTGTGACCTTGTACCTGTGTCAGGTCGTGTCACAGACAGCTGTCTGCCCGGGAATAAGTCGGGATTTGAGGTGTACCCCTCTCAGCTCATCATTCACCATTATGCTCAATATTCATCCGGTACCCTGGTATCTGAGGAAATTCATTCACGTTCACCAACTACTAATGCACCATCATTTCTAGTATAATCACAATGAGCCCAGGAACCGTGTTACAATCAAACCAACAACAAATAAATAAATATGCATGGGTAATGATACAATCAAACAAACAAGCAAGCAAGCAAACAAATAAATAGACAAAAACAAATAAATAATCAAGTAAACACACAAATAAACACACATAAATGAATGAATGAATGAATGAATGAATGAATAAATAAATAAATAAATAAATAAATAAATAAACAAACAAACAAACAAACAAGCAAACAGATATGCATGGGTAATAATGTACTACAAGTTGTATATGTTTCTATATATACTCATCGATACAAACAAAGCGTGGTTTGTATGGATCAATATAAATAAGAAATATTTTTTATGTAATATTTGAAGTGAAAGGTAAATCGAGTTCAACAATACAATACACCGAGCCAGTCGAACCAAGATAATATAAGAGTACAGTGCAGTGCATAGGTTTATCATGCAGGTTTATGAGTGTTCAACATACAGTGAACAGCGCCCGCACTCGTTGATAAAGATTATGTAAAATCTTCGCCTCTCGCTTGTATCAGTATGATTATTTTGTGGGCCGACAGGCTGAACTGCGGGTCAATTTGAGGGTCGTTCAAAACGACAATTATTTGTATAAAATCAACCAAACCAAATATAAGCTTGGAAAAGAATAATGACAAATGAACACATATACATGTAGCAAATAATCTATGAGCACATTACGCATTCAGTCAACACTTATTCTCAATCAACAACCAATAGCAACTCTTGTTTGACAGTGATTTATATTTTATTGATTGTTCTCCATGAAACTGTTATAATGCTAATATTAATGTCAA